>NC_134019.1:27943872-28243872 GCF_040712315.1 Castanea sativa | reverse complement strand
AAAGGGAAGAAGGCTTGAAAAAAGTGGTATTTGGATTTTAGAGTAGTATAACTGCATAAGGAATTGGTGTTTGGTATCAGTCTTTTTATTTTTTATTTTTTTTTAGTTTTGTTTTTGTGTTCTAAAAAAGTGTTAAAATATATTTGTACTTTGAAAAAGTAAGAAAAAAAAATATTTAAAAAAACTGTATATAAAAGCTAAAAGTTTGTTGAATAAATTGTTGGTGATCAGACAGTTTTATCATCTGTGAAATGCATTGTTTTACTTGTGTTTTACGTGTATATTGATACAAAGGCTATGATCACTTTGGTTCGTGGAATTATGTTCCCCAAGGATTGTATTCCAAACATGGAAATGAATTCTGTTTATATCAAGAATGTTTTGAATGGTTTTTTTTTTCGTCAACAAAATTTATACATATTGCAGCTCTTCTCGGTATATCAATGGGTATGTTGGATGCATGTGTGCGCTCTCATGTGTTAAAATATCTTCTAACACATTTCATTCATTTATCGAGTGTAAGAAATATTTAGTGCTAGGATCTTGGGTTTGTATCGAACCTACAAACTTGATGAAATTGACCCAACTTGACGTCTTGGGTTGTAATTTTATTATGAGATTTGAGTTGGATCGAGTTCAAATGAATAGTTTATCCAATCCATATGACCAATTTGGTTTACCATATATGTTAATATATCTTATCATTCTTATTCTAATTTTTTAGTTTAATTTAAATTTGTAATATAGTTTATGCATATAATGTGAATTATAATAATTAAATGTAAAAAGGTTAAATAGTTTATAAAAGTCCAAATTCTAATGAGGTATAAAACATGTATTTTAAGTTAGGCTTGTTTCTAAGTTAGTATGTGATTAGTATTTTTTTTTTTTGAGGGGGGTATGTGATTAGTTTAGAATTTCTAATCTGACAATATTGGATCGGGTTGAAAAAAACTCTTCAAATCAACTGTTTAACTATAAAACTCTTCAAATCAACTGTTTAACTATAGAATTTCACACCACCGCACATAGGGGCGGAGCTAGAAATTTTTGTTTGGAGGGGCTAAGTTGCGACACTAATATATTTATTAAGACAACTTCCATACACACACATATATATACACACACTTTATTATTTGATAAGTTATATATATATACACACACCCAACAAAAAAAAAAAAGAGCTTAGTATTTTTAATCAAAATTATTTTTGACGGCGATCTTTTATAAAATAAAAGTCATTTTTTCCATTTTTATAGTCAAATACTTAAAAAGTTTCATTTTAAATACAAATTATCAAATTTTGTGCTAAAGTAAATAAAAAAATCTTTCAATTGAACTAATGAAATTTTCAAAAATATGAATGATCCAAAACTTGAAAGAATAAGTTAGGCTTCAAACATATTTAAAGTTACCTTACTTTAACCTATTATATGACAACTAAAGACACATTTCATGTGTAGTTTTAGTGACAATTTTTTTAATGAGTCAATGACTTTTTACGTGAGAGTTGAAAAAAATAGATTCAAACATGTTTGATACCAAATTTTATCAAATATTTAACAGATATAAAAACACATTTTACAATAAAAAATAGAATGGTGAAAAATAAAGTTATATCTCTATAACTATTAGACCAATTATTTTTTTAAGAGCATTATTGGACTAATTCAAATATTTGGTGGGACCAACTCTTATTTTTGTAAACTAAATTTTGAAAACATAAAAATAATTGTATATATATTTTAAAAAATTTTAAAATTTTAGGGAGGCCATGGCCCTCACCCTTATATATGCCTCTGCCCTTGACTGCACATCCTTGGTGCGATGGTCACTCTACAGGTATAAGTGCTTATGGAGTGTGGGGGTAAGGGCTGAGGTTCAATTCTCTAGGAGAGAGTTTCATACACATATACACTTAAATTAGACTAAAGTAGAAATTCTACCTTGTATAAAAAAAAAAAATATAATTTCACAACATTCTTCTTTGAAGCAACAAATTTTTACTGTTTGTCTGAACCCACTATGTCATCACATTTTTTTTTTTTAAAACATTTTACCAATCACTAATAATTTGTGTAATTTTGTTTTGTAGATGGACTTTTTGTATGCCGTGACTGTCCTTAATTTGTGGCTGCAATTACACACGCAGTCATAGAAAAAAACACATAGACATAGAGAGAGGGAGAGAGAGAGAGTAGCGGTGGTTGTGGTTGTTGTTAATGGCAACCTCTACCTCTACCTCCTGGTTCCTCTCCAATTCTCTCCCTCTTCCTCAGCGACTCTTTCCTTCTCCTCCATGCCCTCGCTTCCCTTCCTTCTCCCTCTCTTTCCCTCTTCGCTCTTCCGCAAACCATAGAAAATTCCAAACCCTAGTCCTCGCCTCTTCCTCCGCCGCCTCTTTTGACGACCTCAGCTCCAACTCCAAGGTCAGCTTCTATCTACTATTTGCTCTTTGTTTTGCTTTCTTTCAATTCAATTCAACTCGATCAATTTCGTTTGTTGATTATTTGAGAACAGTGAGAACTTAGTTTTTTTTTTGCACAACTAAGTAAGACTGGTATGAATTTGTGTGCTTTAGTTTCAGCATAGTCTAATAAGTAGGTAGTGAATGAACTGATTTGGGTTTTAATTCAAAGTATAATTAATTGATTAATCTCTGAGTTTGAAATGAACTTTATGGTAGGTGTAATCCCTGTTTAAAATTTCAAAAGCTTTTCAGATTGAAAAAACTTAGCACATAAAATGACCAAAAAATTATATGTTGAGATTTTTATTTATAGAATTAAACATAGTTAACCGGCATTCTTAATGGGGTGTTTAAAGAAGTGGGTTTAAATGCTGCTTCATCGGAAACAAGCACATTTTTATCTTCAATGTATCTTATTAGTAGTTGCAGGGGTATACAAGTAGCAATGAATTTGTAGATAACTTTTTTTTTGATAATTCAATAGTTGGAGGAGGGATTTGAATCCTATATGTTTCCATTGAAAACACTAGGAAGTGCCCGTCTAGGAAGCATGGACATGGGTACAAGTATGACATAGCGATATGAGCAATTTCTGAAAAATTATAGCATAAAACGGCTGGTACAACACCGGAATGATGCTGGTATGGCACCCTAAATGAAGTGTCCATGCATCCTAGGTGCCATTTGAGCTACTAGGCTCTTGGCGAGTTTGTGTTTGTAGATAACTTAGCAAGTTCTTTTTTTTTTTTTTTGGTTGGGATCTTTAACTTCTTTGTATTTGATGTATGCTTGCTATAATCAATGTATATACTTAATAATGGTTGTGTTTTGATCTTGTATCTGATGTTAGAGTGTTTAATATTTCAGAAATCGGTTCTCTCAAATTTGATACAAGAGATAGAGCCATTAGACGTGGGCCACATTCAGAAAGATGTGCCACCAATGACGGTGGATGCCATGAAACGGACTATATCTGGCATGTTGGGCTTACTTCCATCTGATCAATTTCAGGTTCTCATTGAGGCGTTGTGGGAACCTCTCTCAAAGTTATTGGTTTCTTCAATGATGACTGGGTATGTTCATTTTCATTATTATGTGCATTACTTAATCTGTACTTTTATGTGATTGCTGAGGAGATAGAGACGAGAAGAGAACCTGAATTTGTACGCTTATTTGTACAGTTTTGGTGTTTGTAGGAAACCTTGTTTTCATTGTCTTCAAAATTATGTTCTCTTAAAGCCTATATATAGGATCTCCCTCTTTTTCATTCACTGACTTATGTCTATCAAAATTTCAAAGATTTATAAATGGTATTTATCTTCTATTGCAGGTATACATTGCGGAATGCTGAATTTAGGCTTTGCCTTGAAAGAAACCTTGATATGCAGGAAGGAAATCCTGAAAAACAAATACCAGAAAATAGTAGACTTGATTTACAAGGGTTGTTGCTTGACAATGCAAGTATAATTAATTTATCTGGAGAACATGAATTTTCTTCCAAATTTGAAAAATTCACTGAAGACTTGTCTGAGAATTTTGATATTCAAGATCTTGGTGAAATGTCCCCTGAAGCTCAACATTATATTCTTCATTTGCAGTCTCGTTTATCTTTAATAAGGAAGGTATGTTCTAGCACAAAATAATTTTTCTTGGTAGATTAATAGATCAGAGTCTATGTTTTTGAATTAGTTGAATTTCATGATTCATTAAATGACTAAGATAATGGTATCAAAAGTTGGACATTGTTGATATTTTATCTTGACATTTCAATTGATATTTTATCCTTTGATCTTGGAAATAGTGTGGTTGGCAGTAGATGGACTACAAAGGTCTGATAGAAGGCACATCCCTGATTAATGAAGTAGACAGTCCTTGATAGAGTTCATTGGAGAAAATGGAATTTAGCTTCCCCAACTAGTCAGTACTTGGGATTTAGAGCTTTGTTTTCGTGGAATTTTATGGAGGGATTTCATTTATTGGGCTAATGCTGATTTGATGCCACCATTGTCATCTTTTTCAATCCAAAGTTTTGCATGGTTCATGGATTATTATGAGCCGTAAGTCATGGCATGATTGGAAAGAGCATATGAACACTAAAAGGTGGATGCTTGTTCACAGTATCTTAATATATCCTATCCCAAGTTTTGGAAGTTTTATGTAAAGTTTTTTGGACAATAGTCATCTACAGTAATTTTGGAGAAGTGGATATAATTCTTACATTATTGACCATGCTTATGTACCTGTTAACATAGTTGACAGACACAATCTAAGGTTAGCAGTGCCCACACTAGAAATAATATTAATTGAGCCATTTGCCAACACACTAGGAAGATCTGAAGATGCCCAAGGTTGGAAAGCAAACCTGAAGTACCAGTCATATAATAATCAGTGGCCTCCTGAGTAAATGACCCTAGTCAATGACCTAGGATTCTTGAGTGGCGAGAAACAATTTGAGTATGTCTTACCTAGAATAGCAGTGGAAGAAGTCATGCAATCAAGTTAGATTGTAGAGACACTAGATAATACTTTTCTTAGGAGTGGATACTACTACGGTTGTGAAAGTTGGTGAATGGATGCTACCAGTTGTGGAAGTTGTTGTAAGTAACTGTGGAGTATTTTCATTCTCCTAAAGACTAACCTAAAGAGTTGAGAGTTTCCCATGAGATCCCAACAAAAATCTAGCGTATGATTCTCACCAGGACAGTAATTGCATTTGCAGGGACCGCAACCTCTGCCACCCCTTCCCCTTACTCACAGTCTCAATGTACCCCATATCAGTGCCAAAAGCGGATTTCTCATTATAGGATTTTGTAACTGGACCCGAAACAAATAGAGAGGCTACCTAAGTCGACTAAAAACCTCACCAAGAAAGGGCAATTCCTTCCTAAAGTTTGTGTCTTTACTAGCTCAAATATTGGAGGCAACTCAGATAGAAACTAGGCTACATGCATGCACACTCTTTGCTTTTGCATGACTGTGATATCAATAGAAAGTCATTGGTAAAGATTAAGCTCCTCATATATACCCGTAAACTTGGCATAACAATCTTCTGGAGAGAGGTCATTAAGAGCAAGGGAGAAATAAGCTTGATGGAGGTTATAAATGTGTATGAGATTATTGACACCATAATACAACCTTTGGGCCTGTTCCTGCACAAGTCTATAGATCACACAACTGTTAGCCTATAGATCGTCAATAAGCTCAGAAGGCAAATGAATGATTTCAACTCCTTTACCACAATAGTCGCCAAAAAATTATAAATTAACCCAAGGTGTTTTATGCTCACATAAGTCATTACAAGTAAAGAATCTGACCCAATGTACTACCAGATAACTAGATAGTCGCACACACAGTTGCACATATCGGCACTTCAACACAATAATTGCACAGATCAACATGTTATTATAGCGGGTTTCACACGGAAAGATAAGTTGACACATATCGGCATGGATTGGGCCAACAGCAGTCGGAAAGGTGTGTATCGATTCTAACCAGAGAGATGGTTGATTGCAGGGGTTTAATTAGGCCAGTTGAAGAGCATATTAATGTTGGTAATTGGGAGTTGGCAATATTCTGGAGGCCTCAATGGATTTTACTCAGTTGGCGGAGGTCATGATGGGCTCAAGGATGTTTCTTGGTGTAGTAGTAGTCACAGGGAAGACTTGGCGCAGACTTGATTGCAGAGTTGAGCTGAGAACAATGTTGCCTTGGTCTGACAACATGATTGGCTGTTGTGGATGTTGACTGGGTTTGTTACCAGTGCAGGTTGAGGGCTAAGGCTGTAGTTTTTTCCTTTTTTTGGGGGGATGATTAATAAATAAAAAAGAAACCCTTGGCATACAAGAAATATTCTAAGAGAGAAAAAACATCAAGAGCTAAGGCTCAGGTTTAAGGGTTGAGGCTAGGTAATTGTAGTCACAGGGTATTGTTGAGTCAAGTTGATGTGGTTTCCGGAGAATATTCCCACCGGAGTTGATGGTGGAATGCCAGAATGCTAGCGTTTGCAACGGATATAGGTTTTTAATTGCTCTAATACCCTAGGTTGCACCGACACGTGTCGGACACCGGAACGGGTATGACTTGCCGGACTCCGGTGTTCGAGCAGTGTCTTTTTTTTTTTTTTTCTTCTCCGACACGGTGCCGACATGGCACTGACACGGCACCGACACGTCCGACACGCTAGCAGTGAAAAAAAAAAAATCACAGACCTCTGCCGGCATCTCAAGTTCTCAACCCACCCTCCCTCTGACCTCTGCCCGCTGCCTTCTGTCCCTCGCTGGAGCTAGATGGGCCGATCGGTGAGCTCCATAGACGTCGACGCCGTGCCCTTTCCCTTCCGATCTCTCTCTTTCTCTGGGCGTGGACTGTCCGACCTCTTCTCTTCTCTCTCTCTGTTTTTTTTTTCTTTCTTTCAAATATTTTGGTGAATGGGTGTACTGTGTTACTTTAATATAAGTTATAATGCGTTGTTTTTTTTTAACACCACTCACACTGACACTGACACTCGCTGGGTTATACTTTTTAAAGTTTGGTTTCCTTTTATGTTTTTAGTTTGATGTTGAATGTAGCCCATTTAAACTTTTGGTTTGTACTTTAAACATTTTATGTGTATTATTGTACTACTTTGGGGGTTAGTTTACTTATCTGTAGTTCTTATATAATTTAAATTCTAAACATAAACGTATTTTATGTCTTAAAATATTAAAAAATATGCCTAAATATAAAATTTAATTAATTATTTAATTGCTGTATTCACGCCGTGTCGTGTCCTTATTTTTCGAAAATTGCCATATCACCGTGTCCGTGTCCATGTCGGTGTCGGTGCATCATAGCTAATACCATGTTCTCAGGAAGTGTGTTTAGGGTTAATTAATTTACCCTAACATGTGAATATTATTTATATGAGGGTAATTACACTAATAGCTCAATATTACAATTTTACCCCTATCACAAACGTAAGAAGGCACATTGGGTGACTTACATTACGCAGATTCTTTTCTGCAATAATTGGGAGTTATTTGTTTGATTATGGGATTTGTAATCAGGTTGCAGATTACTTTGAAAAAGCAACTCATCTTATGTGAATCTCTTTACCAATTGACCGAGCATTTATTTTTGTATCCTAAACTACAAACTGACCAAACAGTTATTTCTCAAAAGTCTGGATATCATCCTCATAACATCCATAGTATATAGTATCCGAGTTCTAGGAAATTTCTTTTCATTTTGCATACCTGAGCTGGTTCGTCTGGTGATATGCAGGAAATGGTATTTCAGTAGCACAATAGAGTTGTTCTGTAGACTGGTCATTTAATCATATGAATCCAAGTGTCTTTTGATCGAAGACCTCTAGTTTGTTGATTGGAGTTCTGTATCTTTTTGATTGATAACACAATGTCTTAACTTGACAACTTTCAAATTCCTTGTTTTATTTTTAATTTGAAAGAGTCTTTTCCCTCTTCCAAGTTTGGACATTCCCTTGGTGATTTTTGCAATTTGATTCTTTTCTTATCTGCATCATGACTGTCATTGTGGTCAGAATGTGTAGTTGTGTACTCATAATTCAATTTTACTTCATCATAGGAACTTCATGAAGTCAAGAGGAAAAGTGCTGCGCTTCAAATGCAACAGTTTGTTGGGGAGGAAAAAAATGATTTGCTGGACTACTTGAGATCTCTACAACCGGAAAAGGTACTTAACTCTCATTTTATTTTATTTATTTATTTTTGATTAGTGAAAGATCAATTTATTGATATTAGAAAATTACTCTACTACACAGGAAATATGCTAGAGCAACTGTGAAAATCTCAACTCTCTCTAAACTGAGTAATGCTATGTTTCGTTTCTATGAATATTTCTTTCTGAGTTCTTGAGGGTTTTACTTGCAATAAGACTGTTTCTTTTATGACAGAATAATCCTTGTTCTGTTCTTTTCTCCACTAATAGAATGGGATGTGCAAATTTGAAAGAAGTTTCATATTGTTTGTTTACTTTTCAGGTAGTGTCAGTGAGTGTGTTAACTGCTGTAGTTGCTTCTAGGTTATGTGAGCTCATTGCTATCCTCACAGTGTTGTAATAGAGAAAAAGTCTGTGATAAAATTATACTACTAAACTCAATCACACATTCAGCTCCTGATTTGGTATAACTTGACATTTTCTGAGTATAGGAACCTGTTCCTGCAGTTCCTCCATTACATAAGGTTCGGTGAGCAATAGCTCAAGTGGCACTTCCTCCTCCCATAATATTGGGGTGGAGGGTGAGGTTGTTGGTTCAAGATCTCCTGGGTGCATGTGTAACTTACCAAGAAAACAAAATTTACATGCTCATATTGCTAAGTTTCAATCTAATTCATGGCCTTGGATGTATAGGGATGAAGTGTGGCCTTTGGTTAACTTTTGGACTGCATAGTGCAAGATATCAGGTTTTTCAACATTGCTTCTATGCTAATGTTTTAATAGTTTAAACCTGCTCTTATAAGATAGTAACTTAATTATAGTTATTACTAAAAATTTTCCTCCATATCATATTTGGGGTCTGGATGTGTTATTTACACACCAGTTTGCTCTTTTGATACTTTCTCATCTTGCATGCAACCTTCTCATTACCAATGAACTCCAGGTATTGGATTTACCCTCATCATGCAACTAACTTTGAATTTAGCTTTCTATCTTTATTTTTTTTTCATGTGTTCATCTTGTGGCTGATACAAATAGTTCTATGCACAGGTAGCTGAATTATCAGAACCTACATCTCCTGAATTGAAAGAAATAATCCACTCCATCGTTCATGGTCTCCTTGCCACCCTATCTCCCAAGATGCATTCTAAAGCTCCTCCTCTGTCAGAGAATTCCCCAACTGGAATAGTAAATGTGGGGAGTGAAGATTGTGCTGAGCTTGTTGAGAACACCTCACTGCAATTTCAGCCCCTCATTTCACTAACTCGGGACTACTTGGCACGTCTCCTCTTCTGGTTAGTCCAGCTCTTTCTTTCTCTGCTTTCACATTCATTTGATTTCAGTTTTTTTCCCTTTGTTTTAAGTTAGCTTCTTTCTATCTGGGTTTTCTTATTGCACTTGGTTGTTTGGGATTGAAAATTTGAACCATCCAAAAACTGAACTTGTTCTGAATCACGGTCATTCTGTGAATTTCCTTGCACTTTTTGGGTATGAGTAGTCTGAATTTGACTCAATGACTCATTTTTGGATAATTCAGTTCTTCTTTCTGGTGTTTAGCCTTTTCTTTTCTTCTTTTTAAAGTTTTCCACCCTTACTATGTATTCTCAATTGTATTCAGGTAACCTGTTCTAATCTTAAATATAATTTACTTGCAATTGTTGGTTCTTTCTAATCTGTCTTTTTTCTCCCATTAGGTGCATGCTGTTGGGGCACTATCTCCGAGGCCTGGAGTATCGGATGGAGCTGATGGAACTCTTATCCCTGCCAAGTACTGCTGAAAATGATGCTTCTAGTGGCGAGCAAGTTGCTTGAAAGTTTCTCTTTTGAACTGCTTCCATCTGTATATAGACGTGTACACAGAGCTTGTTTTGCGCCATGAAGAGGCTGGAAGTGAGATACAACCGTAGGCCACTTAAGCTTTTGCAAACGTAGAGTTCATTTATGCATGGAAGTTTACTTCTTGGTATGTTTGTTGTAAGTATATTGCGGGTTTCAATAGTTTTGTCTTTGTTGTCACTAACACATAACTGGAAGATAATGATGTATTTATTGTCTGTATTGAATTTATGTGATAATGATAATAAGCAAATAAATCTTACAGATAAATATGTGAAAGGTAGAATTTGGTGAAGTATACAACCAGGGCCACCTAATTGCTTGGAGAGTGAAAAAGGTTGAACATTTCATTGGATCAGGTCTTGTAGTTTTTGTTTTATTTTCTTTTGGCCTGGTGATTAAATCTTGATGGTTGTTATTTGCTGTCCCATTTACTGAAGAAGGATATGAATGTGTGATTTTATACAACCGCGTAATGGATATAATCAGAGATTTATAATTGATCCACTTAAGAGATTACTGTTATCTATTGGTCTGGGAGAATATGGATAAAGACTGATAATGTGATAAAAAAATCTCAGCAATTATAAATTTTACAAAGCCCGAGTGCAAGTTTAATCAAGTCCTTCATATAATTGGCATTTATGCCCTTCATATAGTTGCTTAAAATAAATACAATCACAGATTCACAGGCACTGGGGGGGGGGGGGTGGTGATGGAGTATGAAAATTTTCGTTTGTCATTCTTTGCCTATTGATACTAAGAGTGTAGATTTTCTTATTCAAAAGGTCCTAGTTACATTTGTTCATAAAAGATTTTAATTGTCAAACTCAGTATCTTTATACAATAAATTAAAATCTTGGTATATTAACTTCAAATATTAATAACTTGGATAATTTTGATTGATTTTGGTCCCAAGTGAGTAGTGACATACTACTTATAAAGCTTATAAAATTGAAGGACATACCAAACTAGGGTCACAAAATTACACCTTGAAAAAAAAGGAAAGGAAAGGAAAGCAAGCTTTAACAAGGTCTTTGCATGTGCACACATAAGAAACTTGAGCAATAATGCAAATATCAAATACCCCTATTTCTGTTTCCAAGCAGTGCCAATTTGACTTTGTTAACCTTGGCCACCACATCCTTGCTGTCAAGTCTTTCATCTGGTAATTCTTCAGAACACCTCAAGCCTAATTCCAAGATAGATGAAAGGATAGTTTGCATGACAGTCGCATCTCTTCCATCTTCTATCCTAAGAAAACCATCGTCCATGACTTTCATTTTGTCGGGAATTGATGCAATCCATTGCCTCATACTTAGTTCTCCAACAAACATTTCATCGGCAGGTTTCTTTCTTGTGATCATCTACAACAACATTATCCCATAACTATAAATGTCACCTTTGGTGGATACTTTCCCTTCAAAACCATACTCTGCCATACTCATATATGTTAAAAAGTCTTTTAAGTTAATGATCTACATGTTTGCCCCTAAAAGTAAAAACTCTGCCAATAAAAACTTTCAGTGGGTACACACACCCACACGGGCCACACCCCATTCATACAAGGATTAAAAAAAGAAGGTTTTTACTGTATACATTCATCATCCATCACTTGAAATTGTGACTAGATTCTTCTATTTATTTAGTTTTGGTTCAATTGTGCCATGACCAATTCTTTATGTGTCTATTTGCTATTATGTTCTTATGGTTTACCTTTGTTATGAATAGTAGTCTGGTTTAACGCATAATGTAGTGTACTTTTTTTCACAATCATTAATGTGGTATATTGTGATTTGTAAATAATAAAAGTGGTATTAGTGAAAGGTCTATGTAAAGTTTTTATCGACAATTTGTGTCCCTAATATTGGTTATACACTTTTGTAATTATTTTTAGCTCCCAACTTCCAAGCCAAATATGAACACTCCTTTGTATCACTACATATTCATTTGAGCTAGACTTCGAAATGATTTGTATTAGCCTTGGAGTTTGATCACCATAACTAAACTTTTATAGTCAATTTAGGAAAACTGACTTACCGGATCACTACTTTTGTATATTGTTGATGGCAAAAAAGTGGGTGAGCATTCATATTAACTTGTGCAATTTTTTTTTTTAATATAAATTTTAGAATAAGAATTTTATTTTACTTTTTCATTTTAGATACTCACTTTTCAAAACACACCAGATTAAATTATTTATTTCACACTACTTTTCATTAAAAATACTATTTCTTACCAATTTTATTATTATTATCATTTCAAATCATATGTCTCTCTTCCAAATGGGGTGAAGTAAAGAATTGTAAAAATATGCATTCGCAAAGCTACATAGCTATGTATATTTACACGATTGCTGTAGCAAAAATAGATTTTTGCACAATTTTACATTGGCTGATGTATGAGATTTTTGGGATTGATTAGGTAAAATGTGACGCTTTTTCCTATTTTACATAGATTGATGCAACAAGCCATATCAATACAATGGTTGCATTTACGAGTCTAGTATTGAAATACTATTGAATGAAATTGTATTTGACTAGATAAATCAAACTATTAATCTAATGCAACTAGATTACGAGCTGATTTGAACTACCATGCACATTGTTATTCCTAAAATTAGCCACTACTAAAGTTATTCACCAAATTAGCCAAGTAATTAAATGAATAGAGGTGACTTCATGTATACCTGGTGCGATGTAGCCAATTGTACCAATGTTTTTCATTGGGGTTGCGTCCTTGTTTTCAGCTAAAATCTTTGCAATGCCAAAGTCCCCAACATGTGCAACCATGTCCTTGTCCAAAAAGAATATTGCTAGGCTTTAAATCACAATGCACCACACATTCTAATTGACCATTGTGGAGATAATCTAACGCCGAGCAACATCAACCATAACGCCTACTCTTTGAACAAGATTCAAGCAGTAGTTGTGAGAGTATAACCACTTTTCAAGGCTATAATTTGACATGTACTGCAACACTAAAGCTTTAAACTCTGGACTGGAGCATACACTAATGACTTTAACAAGATTCCTATGTTGGAAAGCCCTTAACACCTTGCATTCAGCATCAAAACTTTTGAAAGTACACTCCAAATGCAGGTTTAGAACTTTGACTGCAACAGTAGTCCCATCAGACAGTATCCCTTTGTACACAGCACCAAACCCTCCAATTCCAAGAAAGTTGCTTTCACAAAAGTTATTTGTCCCACGACAAAGTTCATGATATGATATCATTCTTTGATCCACTGTAGGTAATGTGAAAAGTGAACTTGGAATTTGCATGTTCTATTGTGGATGTCTTCTTAGCATAATGACCAGTGTTGCAAAGATTATAATTGATGCAATGCTGGGAACAATATATTTGAGCAAAAGTTGTTTCACCCTTGCTTCTTTAGAACTAGGACTTGTGCAAGGTGGAACTCCAAAAATTGAATTCCTACAAAGTGCTTAATTACCTAAAAATGATTCTGCCTTGAAGTTTGCAAAAGGTCCACCAGAAGGAATCTCTCCTGATAACTCGTTGAATGACAAATTCAAATATTTGAGAGACCAAAGTGCCTCAAGAGACTTAAGAATTGCACCGGATAAATTATTGTTAGAGAGGTACAGTTGATCCAATCCTTTCAATTGCCCAAAAGAATCTGGAATGTTTCCTTGAAATGAGTTCTTTGACAAATCAAGATTACCCAGTCTTTTAGAAGCACCAATGATACTTGGAACACTTCCAGTAATTTGGTTACGAGATAAATTCACGTACTCAATAACATTGAGTTTCTCATGTTTGGAGACAAAGATCCGCCGAGGGAATTTGATGATAAATCCAAGAACAACAGATTTTCAAGATTCCACACATTCAATGGGATTGATGATGTCAGTTTGTTATAACTCAAGTTTAATCTCTGCCAAAGACTGAGGTTTCCAATGCAATTTGGGATGGATTCAGAAATTTTGTTATTTGAGAGAAATAATTCTCCTAGCTTGACTAGCTGACAGAGCTCCTCTGGAATGTTTCCACCAATATTATTGTCCCCAAGATACAATCTTTGCAATTCCTCTAATCCCCCTAATGTTGACGGTAAATTTCCAGACAAATTGTTATAGCTCAAATCAAGCATGGTCAAAATTTTCAAGGAACCAATTCCCATTGGAATTCGACCCTTTATTTGGCTTTAACTTGCATCAATGACTTCAAGTGAAACCGAAAAATTTCCACTGGATTCCGGAATTGTAATATTCAAGGGATTGAGGGATATAAAAGCACCCTTAAAGATGTGCAACTGGTTAAGGATGTAAGGAAACCATTCTCTTGATGCCCAAGCTCCTCTGTTAGTTGATTCTTTTCCATAGAGAGTTTTTGCAAATATTTTAAGTTTCCAAGACTTCTCGGTATAGGTCTAGAGAGTAGATTGTAAGATAATTCTAATAGGATTAGGTTGGAACAATTTGAAAGATACGATGGGATACGACTGCTAATTTTGTTGAAATCAAGAAGCAACCTTTCAAGATTAGGGCAAAAAATCTTAGTATCTAATGAAAGATGTCCAAACAAGGAATTACCCATCAAGTTGAGTACTTGTAGAGAGGTAATGTTGAAAATATTTGGGGGTATTGTCCCAGTGAGATTATTATCACGAATATCGAACTTATTAAGATTTTGGAGAAGCGATAAATCACTTGGAATTCTTCCTTTAATGTTGTTTTCTTCAATAGTAAACACTTGTAACATCGATAAATTGCTTATGATTGGAGGAATATTTCCAACTAAGTTGTTACCTCCAAGATAGAGGCTTTCAAGCTTTTTTAAACTCCCAAAACCTTTTGAAATGGATTCAGATCTTCTAGAGTTCTTAGGGTACTCTACCAAATAGAGTTCCTAGGGTACTCTACCAAATAGAGTTATTTTAATCTTGACCTCTCATTTAAAATTCAATGGTTCAGATTACACCATGTCATTAATTCTTAAACAAAAACTTAAAAATAAATTCCACATCAGCTATTAAGATGGACATGTCACATTTTGAATTTATTTTTAGTTTAAATTTTTTTTAAAAGTTAGATCTGAATCCAATCTCTCTACCATGCCAATACCAACGACACCAAACTTTTCTCCGGCGAAGAATGACGGATGATGAGATTTTGTTCTTTAAGGAGGCACGAATAGCAGAAGAAGAGGCAACCGATCTCAAAGGGAATATACTGAGAAAATGTGGAGGTTCACGTCTGGCAATTCTCAAATTGCAGAAACTTCAATCTCTCTGCCATGCCAATTCCACCCAGTTCTCTATTCATTCCGGTGCTCAGATCTCGCCGGAGAAAAGTTTGGTGTCCTTGGCTCTTCTTCTGCTTACATCTTCACGTCATTCTTCGTAAGCTGTGGTGGTTATGTATTCTTGAAAGAATCCAGTTCATGTTTTAATAAATAAAAAAAATCTTTGATTATTTCATTCTGATTGATTTATTGATGGAGAGGTTTTCAAGGCGTCGGTAGTTGGGTTTTGGTTGGTGGAGCTTTTGGCACTCTTGTTCAGATCTGACTTTTAAAATTTTTTTAAGCTAAAAATAAATTCAAAAGGTGACATGTCCATTTTAATAGCTGATGTGGAATCTATTTTTAAGGTTTTGTTTAAGAATTAATGACATGGTGTGATCTGAACCATTGAATTTTAAATGAGAGGTCAAGATTAAAAGAACTCTATTTGGTAGAGTACCCTAAGAACTCTAGAAGATCTGAATCCTTTTGAAATACTTCCATCGTACATATTGTATGATAGAGATAATTCTAAAACCTCTCTGCAGTTATTAAACTTTGAGGGGAGCTTCCCACTGAATTTGTTGATGGAAATATACAGTCCTTGAAGATTAGGACAATGGCTGCAAAGATCCATTGGAAGGGTTCCTAAGAGGTTATTTCCTACAATTGAAATAGTCTCTAGAGAAGGCAAGTTAAAGATGACAAGAGGAAATGCACCAGTGAGGCTATTGAAGTTCAAACTCAAGAACTCTAATGACAAAAAATTGCCGAGGGACGATGGAATTGTACCCATAAGACAGTCTCGACTAAGTCCTATTATGTGAAGCCTTGGTAACAAGCGTAAATCTTTAGGTATGCTGCCGATGATGCGAAAATTGTCAGTAGTGTAGGTTTGTCCAGATGGAGTTGAACCCTCGTCACTATACTTACAAATAGTGAAAAGCCTTTCTCAGGTGGTCACTAGTGTGGTGCTTGTCACAACATCTCTGATGATAAAGTCAGCGTATTGAAGCTTTTGAGGAAGTAAGAAAGCTTAGAATATCAAGGTAATGTATGTTAGTATATTTTGGGTGTATGTATATGTACCTAGTTTGGTTATGATGGGCGTGTGTATATAGTTTCGTAGTTTCTAGCCGTTGGGGGCTTGATTGTGGCTTTAATGCTCCCTTCGTAATGCCTCTAAGCTTATCAATGTGGGCTTTGATGAGCTCCCAATGGTCTGACAACTAATTGGTAACTGTCCAGGACATTGAAATTTCTTATTAATGACTTTCCTCACTTCGTCCATGACGTGGCAAGGTGGACGAAGGTGTTTGGTTAGATCGTTTGGGCATGAGGTTGTCGGTCCCATTAGCTGCCCCTCTAGGTTCTGTGGTCGTCACTATGTGTCAAGACGATTACCAGAAGGTGAAAGGTTTCTTGCCTAGATGTGACTCTTGGAGTTCTGTTCCGCATTTAATGTGTAGTGGTGGCGCTGCACACGTTGTGGCCATGTGGCGTATTCTGAGTTGAGGTGTTAATTCTCCACTTCTTGCGCCTCTTGGGCTTCTCGCTGTTTTTCAGTTTTCTGTGCCTAGTTTTTAAACTTCCTTTCTTTTCTCTTTCTTCTTCACTTTTCATCTTTCTTACGCCATTGCTGCTTTGCAATTTTTTCTTCTCCAAGCTACTTTACATGTAGTTGTCTGCATTTTGTCTTTTTAGGCATCGCGTTTTTGAGGTACGGCTTCTTCCTTCTCTTTTTATTCTTCCTACCGTAGTAATTTCGCAAAAGGTTTCTGATTCTCCCCTTTTTCTTTTTGTTTTGGGTTTTCTTAGGATCTCGCCCCTTTGCTTCTACTTTTTGAGTTCCATGCTTAGTAGTTCTAAGGTTAGGACAATTTGTCCCTCTGTTTCCTTCGTTTTTGCATGTTTAGGGGCTTCTCTAAGACCTTCTCGCAATTTCTGCCCTTTAGTTGAGGGTTTTGTGTGTTGGGGAAAAAGCTTAAGTTTAGTACCAACTAATCTGTTCCCTTTACTCCATTAATCCGTTGATTGGTTTGAGGACCTCGTGGGTGACAGGAGAGTAATGTCAGAGGTAAGATCTAGTGAGTTAGAGACAGGATTGTCGTCTAGCGACGACCCTGTGGGGGAAGATACTACGACATCTGCTTCGAGAGTGGTTAGGGCTTTTCTGCTTTGGAGGAGGAGTGTGGCTTGGACATTGAGACACTTTCCAGATTTAGGGATAGGTTTCAGTTTCCTGAGAGGGTTAGGATTTGTCTTCCTCACAAAAAGGAACGAGCTTGCCATTTCTCACCCGGGGAGGTGTGTTTCTATAAGGCCGCTTTCCACAGTGAGCTTAGATTTCCCGTCCACCCCTTTATCATGGAACTCCTAAATCACTTCAATATTGCTCCTGGGCAACTTATGTCCAATTCATGGAGGATCGTAGTTAGTTGTATGGAGATTTGGCTGGCGTCCACCAAAGGGGATATGATTAGGGTGGACAAATTCGTCTATTGTCTTCGCGAACTTCACAGCTGCCTCCACAAGACCCTTATACCTACTTTTGAGCCTTGGATGCTTCTTTACTACACATGATGAACAGGTAAGTTAGCAATGATCAAAAATAAAGAAAAACACAGAAGAAGGAAATATATAAAGGACAACGAAGGGGCTTGCACGCACCTAGACTCGGGGCTCTCCACCGACGGAGTAACCTAGGGACGTCACCCCAAACTTCATTAGGAAGAGTCTCCCAATCATACCCAGACACAAAGAAAAACCAGGACTAAGTTTCTTCAAGTGGTGTAGATTGTCAATCTCATGTGGCAGAAAACTAGAGAAGCTGTTGTTCTGAAGATCAAGTGAGACTAGGAAGGAGAGGTTGCCAATATGAGGGGAAATGGTATCATGTAGACCCACATAGGAAAGGTTCAAGGCTGTGACTCTTTGTCTGCGTCGGCTGCAAGAGACTCCAAACCAGTCACAGAAGTTTGTTGTTGTGGACCAATTACCAGCAGAGAAGACAGTATCATTTGGATGAAAACTGATTTCAGATTTGAAGGCAATGAGAGCTGATTGATCTGTAAAGTTGTTGGAAGAGTGGGATGAGTGAAGTATGCATGGCTGCACTAATAGAAAAGCCAGGAGCAGGAGAATGGATCGCCTTTTAATTAGCATTATGAGTGTGAAGAGAGACAAAGAAGGCTCTTTGGAGTATCAGAGGGCTATCACACTAGACTTACTTCTACAGTTTATGTTTATGGCAAAGAATGATAGCCAAGTAATTGTGGTAGGACAAGGAGAAACATGGAATCTCAGAGCTTGACTTTATTTTATTATTATTTTTTTCCCTTTTTTTCTTGATAGAAAGACTAAATTTTCATTAAAGAAAAAGAAAAGAGAATACATCAATTGAGAGTGTGTGCTAAGAAATAAGATCAAAGTCTCATTAAGCTACAAATAGCTTGACTACTTAAATTGCACGTAAAGTCCAAAGTCTTGTTAAACTCCAAAATGCTTGACTACATAAATTGCACGATGAGTCCAAAGTCTTGTTAAAATCCAAATAAATTTCGACTTATTCTTCACTCTGATGTTGAAGGAAAGTTCGTCATTATGATAATGTTCTGCTGATCTATTTTCAAGGCTTAACTTGTCGGTTTCGGACCCAAATTAAATTGAAGATTTTGACACTAATCTACTACCTCTCTCTCTCTCTCTCTCTCTCTCTATATATATATATATATATATATAAATGGTCAAATTTGGAGGATAATAATAATAATAATAATAAAATATCCTAGATTTTCATATGGGTACAATCTAAAGTTTAATATTTAGGTTGGAGAATTAACAAAATAATAATAATAAAAATTTTTCGGGCACCGTATTCAGAACCAAAGTAAGTTAAAGAGTTTTTAGATAATTTTTGCAAAATGCACTCACAAAGAGATGAAAATCATATTTTTGGATTTTGTGTGAAACGATAATCCAATTGTTAAATTAAAGTTGTGATGTAGGACTGAATTTATAATTTAATTTTTGTAATTATTTAATTCTGATATTTTAATGTAAAAAAGCGTTATTTTAGGTTAGGTGATTTACCGAATTATTTCATTGTTTTTAGGTGCTTTTTAATATTTTTTAAGTCAAATTTGGTTCCTATTATGATTAGGAATTAATCAGGAGTTATTTTAGAATATATTTTTATTATTTGTCAAGTTTTATGGAGCCCATAAATAGGTCCCTAAGTAAGTAAACGTTTTTTTTTTTCCGGTATTATTAATTTAATAAAAATTCAAACTTTTGTCCATTGTTTTTCTTGTGAATTTTAGAATCCTTTCTCCTTGTGGATTCAGAAGTAAACGTGTTTTGTTTCTTATTTTCTAGGAGTAGACGTGTTCTGCTTCTTGACACTTTCGCATCCCGCATCAAGTTGTTGGCAATGTTGTAATTTTTGTTTCCCCTAAATTCATGCTTGTTTACATGTCTTTTACTTGTACTTATTATGTCATTTAAGCTGTTGAAATTGCATTTTGACTATACAGGTGGAGGTAAGGCTTTATCGAGAAAACAACATATTTCCTCTAGAGTAGAAGGCTTTAAATTGAAAAAGATTTTTCTACAAACTAGTTTGTAGGGAAATTTTACAACCTCCATATAGAAAAATTAATTTGGCTATATATTTCAAAAATCTAATCGTTGGATTACATGTTTTTTATGTTCTTAATATGCACGTTAAATTTTTTTCAAATTGAGTGTTATTTACTATTCGATCCATAAAAAATGATTTTTATACATTTATGATAGTCTGGACGTACCTAACCTTACCCCATTTAAAGGCGAGAGAATGATCCATTTCAAATGTCACCGGTCTCATTTTTGGTAACCCACCAAAATACAATACAATACTACAAAAGAAAAAGAGAGACAAAAAAGAAAAAACACGAAGCGCCAACGCCAACGAAGAAGAAAGAAAGCAAAAAAAAAAAAATCCTCAAACCCTCTTCGCGCCCTAACCTCCTATCTATTCCTATACACAACACAAACACTACACACACACACACACACTCTCTCTCTCTCTCTCTTTCTCTCCCTCTCTCTCTACACTCCATACATCATTGCATTTCTGAGTGTGAGAGAGAGAGAGCGAGAGAGTGATTGTTCTCGAATCACTCAATTTTGAGTCAGCCGTCGGCGCCTCCTTCGCCAATCACTCCGACGCCGCTGCGGTCTACTGTCGGAGCAGCCGAAGTCCTGGTTCGATGCGCCGGTTGCAAACTGATCTTGACGGTGGCACCTGGTGTGACAGAGTTCGTGTGTCCGACACTCTATTTCTCAGTCCTCACACTCTCTCTCTAAATCTCTCACACTCTATTTCTCTTTCTCTGCTCAGCCCTGCACATGATAAGCACACCTTTTTCTCACAACACACATATGTTAAATACCAAATCAAACTCACCATTTTTGCTAAGCTTTTTTTGGGTTTTTTTTTTTAATAATCTTTGAGTCAAAAAAAGCCCTAAGTAAAAAAACCAAAATTAGAGAAAAACTTGTTAGTTTTCGTGTTTTCATGAATTGACGCACTCACTGACCTTACTTTTCTGGGAAACCCTAACGCAATGCAAAAGGCAAGCTCTCGCCTTTTGTCTCTGTGTCTCTTTCTTACCTTTGTTTTTCTCTCTCTCATTTGCACGCACGTGTAGCTCAAGACCTTTTCTTCTCTCTTTCGAGGATTGAAATGATGCCGTCCCTTGTTCCCTTTTAAAAGGGGCTTGCGATTGAGAACGAATCCGGTGCTACACACCCCTAAGCTTAGCAGTGGTGGGTCCTTTTTTATGCCCAATTTTTATTAGTGTCAACAGAATTAGATTCCTCATCACAGAGCTGTCTAGGTCCACCTCATCTTGGAAGGATAAGTTTTGCATGTTAGCCGCCAACTGTGAGAGCTCCATCCCTGGATTTCTGGAATTAGTCCTTGTATCATCCTTGCTAATGGTATTCACGCTGTCGTCTGGTGTGCATGTGCCACTTTCTTGGCCTGGACCATTATCGTGGTTGCTCTTGGCCTTTTGCCAGCTATTGTTGTTGTCGGCCTGTTGACGACTTGGATTTGACGAGCTAGCCAGGTCTGAAGTTGAGCTTGTAGTGGTGATTTCATCAGGAATATTGTCGTTTTCCACTCTGACCCAAACTCTACCTACATCCTACCAAAACACCGACCAAAATTTGGCCTAAACCCACTAAACGAAAACCATAGTAGCAAACTATAATTTACAAGGGAAAAGGAAAACAAGGAAAGAAGGAATCAAAGAAAGAAGGAATTTGGGGCTGCTGAGAGTGAGAGGGGTTAAGTGAGAAAAGATAAGGGACAAGGGAGAAAAAAGAGAGCAGAGAATTGAGAGGAGAGAGAAAGAAAAAAGGAATAAAATAATTTTTTTTTGGTTTACATCTAATGAACAGTAAGGTTGTATATACACAACCTTATTGTTCACGATTGTTAAAAATTTTTGCATACCAATACCTAGATGAAGCTCTATTTCTGGGTCTTGGTTGCTAAAATAGCAATTCGGGGGGTGTAAAACACCCCCCAATGCTAGTGCTCTAAGCTGTTGAAATTGCATTTTGACTATACAGGTGGAGGTAAGGCTTTATCAAGAAAACAATAGGCCTCAACAATTTTTTCTTCCTTTTCGAGATGTAAAATTATTAAATAAGTTTTTTGCAATTAAGTTTGGCTAATTATGGGCACAAGCACCCACGACTTTTGTGGGTGAGTGCGCCTTGGCTTAGGGTGGACCATGGCGGAGGGTGTAAATGGAGTTTCCACCTAATTTAGGTTTAGGAACCATAAATATAGCACCTTTGTAGAATGACTAATCTTTACTAGAGCATGTGTCCGTAGTTTAGGCATGAGGATGGGAAGGTGTTAGACACCCAACCCTACTCGACACGTGGGTTGGCCTCCACTCATTGTGTTTCAAGTCTTAATCTCATTAAAAACATATTTAACATGTTATTCTAACTCACATATACTCTAACATGCATCTAAAAGCAAACAACATGGCATAAATCATCCCTAAGCCTAGAATTCATCTATCATGACATTAAGCATACATTACCAAGGGCAGAAACATCACAAGGCAGATATGGACAAACACATCTAAACATCCAAGCCTCAAAACTCATGGTATTCAACCAAGCATATTAAGCAACTTATATATATATATATATATATTCAAACCTAGAATGCATGTACATGTGATCTATGCAAGACTTACATCACTTATGTTATAGCAACACAACACCTATACATCAATGCATGTCCATATTCATATGCATGTTCATGGTATTCAAACAATCTAAAACACTAATAAGCATCAATGAGGTAAAACAAAACAAAACAGGTTAAATAGAGGCTAAACATGTAAAAGAAAACAAGGAAAGAACAAATAGAAGTGAATTAGGGTTTCTCAACAAGAGTGTACGTGCGCATATATAAGGTATGCGTGATCCCAACTCTATGCGTACACACACTTTGAGTATGCATGCGCATGCAGGTATGCGTGATCCCAACTCTATGCGTACACACACTTTGAGTATGCATACGCATGCATGAAGCATGCGCATGCATACACGCCCAAAATCCTAACCCAAAAACTCAAAAAAGAAAAAAAAAGAAAAGAAAATAAGAAATCTGACACCCTAGCATGCTTCTAACATAACACTAAGTAAACCTAAGCAAAACAAACAGGTTAAAAAATTATAACACACACACACACACACACATATATAAACACAAAAACAAAGAAAAGTGAAGAGTCAAAGTAAGAACCTTTACCTCAATACTAGAATCTTTAGAGCTTGATTTTGACTATTCTCCTCAGTCAATTTATTTACAACCAAATCAAAATAGGTTAGCAAACTTTAGAACTCGAAGATCAAAAGCAGAAAAGGTCCCAATCAATTAAAATTTGATTTGAGGATGTTTTGTGAAAAATTCTCTCTTTGATTCACTATTTTCTAGTGAATCTTGTGCATTTTGCCACCGTTTTCGTCCTCCTTTGAAAAAGTGCCCATTATGGCTTTATATAGTAGTAAAATAGGGGTGTGGGGTGCCTCCCAGTTGATGTGGGATTTGTTCCAAACTAGAATTAAGTGCAAAAAGCTTTCCTTACATAGTTTCTGGAACTTTAGTTGCATACACATGCTCGTGTATGCGTGCGCATGCCATAAGCAGACGTACGTATGGCTTGAGTGTGTGTACGCATATGCGTGTATGCGTGCGCACACTTTAGGATTTTTAGTGGTCTTTCTTTTCCAAAAATAGTTTTATTCTTTCAAAAATAAATTTTATTTTCCATAAATACTTTCCTTGAGTCAATTTTCATTTGGGCTTAGAGTGCTACCATTAGTGGGGAATGGAGGCTCGAGTCGTAAGGGGTACAAAATGCAATGTCTACACTAACATCTACATTTTATTTGATAATGAGATTAATCCATTTAATTTGTTTGTGACATAATTAATTTTAAGTAGATTTTATATTTTAATTTTGAAAAACTCTGTGTCAAGTTTAACAAGTATTGTGAGTCAAATCTAGTAAACTATACATACATTCGAAAAATAACTTAGTCTTTTTATATAATAAAAAATGTTATATTACTGTAACACCCTAAACCCATTCCAATGATTTAGATGAACGACTTGTCTTATAAATAATCAACAATAATATAATGGAACAGAGCGTAATTAAATATCCACAAATAAACTATGACAAAACATACTTTACTTGTATTTGGGTAATTCAAGTAGGTTCAAGATGAACATTATAAGCGGTTACATTGAAGACATGAAGATTAGTTAAGAACTACTTAAGAAAAACTGAATTTGCAGGTCCCGATACCTCCTCGACATTTATCGATCTATCGAGGTTTACTAAGCTCGATACCTGTCTTGGTCTATGTAGCTTACGAGATTTTTGATATAGCCTACAATGTTTTAAGTTCTAAAGGCTATTTGTTTATGGGTTTGCATAATCCTTATAGGACTAGGAAAGCCCAAGGTTTGTATAAACCTAATTGGAATATGAGAGCCTGTTTAAAAGGCCCATTAAGCTCCTATTTAAATAAGGAGGTGGAGAAAGGCCCATTAGCCTTCAACCGTAGGTTGGTATTTCTGGATAGGCCAGGGTAGTTCGTAAGATTCCTTATACTTGTAACAGCTTGATTGTTGATTAGAAGATTCTTGGGAGTAGTGACCTTAAAATCACCTGGTGGGGTTTTTGTCTTGCGAGATTTTTCCCAACTGTCAACAAATCACCGTGTCTAATTTATTTTCCATTGCACATAGTATTTTTGGTGATTTGTTGGTGCCTTCACGATTTACATGCAAGTGAACCTAATTAATCAATTTGGGTAATTGAATTAATTAACCGGGGTCAAGCTATCTTAACCAACAAGTGGTATCAGAGCAGGTACACTTTGATTATGTTTTAATCTCTATTGTGTGATCCATTAACCCCTATTGTTATGGAAACTTTTGATTGTTTTGATTTGCGTGATTTTGTGTTGAATGATGATGATGATATTCAAGATGTCTATTTTAAGATTTATAAATTTTGTATGAAATCTTTTAAAAGTTCTACAAAATTAAAAGCTAAATTTAAAAAGGTCAAACTTGAAAAATATGAATTGATTGCAAAATTGGATGAAGCAAATAATTTGAATAAGAATTTAAAGAATCAATTTTCATCTCAAGTGGACAAAATTAAAAGTTTAGAAGAGTAATTAGTTGAATCTAAAACTGAAGTTGAAAAATTAATTAGTTTCAAACTTGTTGTTGAGCCTAGCTTAAAAGAAAGTTTTTTTTTATATTCTTCCATTTAAAAGGAATAATGAAGAGTTGAAGGCTAATATTGCTAAGGCTGATAAAGGTAAAAAATCTAATGTTAATACTGAAGTTTCTAAACCTATGTCTAAAACTCCTCCTAGGTTGAATAAAAAATCTGAATTTGTCCTTACTTGCCATCACTGTCATATTGTTGGTCATATCAGGCCAAATTGTCCTAAGTTAAGGTCTTTGTCAACTTCTAAGGTTAGACCTCCTTCTAGGAAGCCTAGTAGTTCTAAATCTACTCATGTTTGTAACCATTATGGTGCTTCAGGTCACACTCCCCCTCATTGTTTTAAACTTTTCCCTTATAAGTGAGTGTCCAATAGGTCTCATCCTTTGTCTAGAGGCTTTATACCTATTCTTGGTGAGTTATTAAAAACTTTGAGCTTTTTAACTCAATTTCAGGGGAATTCTAATTCCTTTATGTCCTTTAATAGTCATACTAGGACACGTGCCTTTTCATATTCACGGCCAAAGACTCGTGCTGTGTGGGTGATGAAGGATCCTAAGACTTAATTGTCTTTCCGTTTGTCCTCTACTTTAATTCTTTCTATCTAAAGTAGAGTCTTCATGCTTGATTTCTTATCTGTTTTTGGAATCATGCTTTCATGTATTGCAATGTTTTTGCATTTATTTATTCTTGCATATGCATTTTTTATTTCTTTTATTGCTTTCAATAATTTCTTTTTTGAAAAATACAAAAACAGTGTGTTTTGTGTATACTGGTACTTGTGTATCTTGAATGGCCATTGAAATAAGGTTTCTTAATTTTGTATCTTTTGTAACTTAGATGAGTATTTTCATGCACAACGTACTAAGCAATGTGAGTTTTGTGGCTCGTTTATGTGATTTGTATGATTTGGTTAATCTTTTATCATTCATATCTTTATCACTCTTTTTGATGGGTAGGACTAAAAAATCCCAAGAGAAAGGCATAAATAACCATCTCACCACTAAAACTCGTCAATCATAAACATCTGTGTGCAATTTATAAAAGCCGTGCTTGGTAAGGTGTATCATTTACACAGCAAAAACAAGATGTTTGACTTACATAATTGGTTTTTTTTTTCTATCTTATCTACCCATGTGTGTTTTGTCTTTATATGTTTTAAAGAAAATATGCAAAGAACATGAAAAGCAAAAAGAATAAAGATACTTTAATATATGGTTGCAAGTGTGTTTCTAGGAGATGTGTGAGTTATATGATATACGTCAAAGGTGATAGTCTCCATCAAACGGTGATAATTGTGTGAATGTTATTGGTTCTCTTATATCATTATTTTCATACGATGAGAAACTAATGCTTTCTCGCAAGATTTCACACACAACACAATTTTTTGCTACTCTTGATACAATGTATAGGTATAATGTGATTTGGCCATTTAAAGTTACTCTTGTACTAGTGTGAGTATATTCTTCTTCTTCTTCTTCTTTTTTTTTTCTTTTAAATTTGTGTTTTTTCTTTAATTTTTTTTTTGAGTTTTGAGTTTTGCATTGTTCTTTCGCATGTACTCTTTTTAATCTGGGTTGGTTCTTGGTGTTGATTTTTTCATGTTTGCATACACTTCATGCTTTTACTTGAAAAATTCATGTTTTATGCATCTCGATACATCGAGCTCCTTCTCGATACCACCCTGATACATCAAGCCTATTTTCTCACCTTGTTTGCTTGATACTAGTGTCGATCTATCGAAATCTTCCTCAGCACATCCCTCGATACCTTCCAATAGATCGAACTTCTCTTGCATGAATTTCATATATTTTTCATGTTTTGCATTTTTTTATTCCCTTTGTGTCCATAGCATCTTGTTTTTCATGTTTTTCATGTAGGTCTATGGTTCCTTTTTCTCCTCATTCCCTCAATGTTAGTTTTCTGTCTATCTCTGGTTAAGTTCTTTGACTTTCTATGCCCTCTGACAATCGAGTAAAAAATGGGGAGAAATTTGGGTTTTGAATGTCATTTAAAAGGGAGAGTAATAGATTTAAGGGGAGAACTTCATGTTAAAGGGAAGAAATTTTTTGATGTAACTAACTTAGGGGGAGAGTTAGTTTGATACACTTTGATATTGATATATTTTGAGTGGTGTATCCCTGTACTTTGGTTCACATGCTTTGTTGAGATATTCTTGTTGTTTATTCTGCTAGCATTGTGAATAAAAGTTTTCTTGAGCTTGTTTGTTTAACTGGTCAATGTTTTCCACATGGTACCTTGATGCTTCTTGTTTAGTGCCTTTTAGGAAAGACAAGTTAAAGCCAAGCAAAGATTCCGAGCCTTCTTCTTCCAGCAACTTCCTAGGTTCAGATCTTTTAGACTAGGCTTATTTTTTTTGTAATCTTGAGTAGAATGTATTCTCGAACATTTAATGTACTCTTGTGGTTTTCTCACGAATTGCCAAAGGGGGACATTGTTAGGTTCATATTTTTATGTAATTGGCATATTCTATGACAAAACACACTTTACTTGTATTTGGGTAAATTCAAGATGATCATTACAGGTAGTTACATTGAAGACATGAAGATTGCTCAAGAACTGCTCAAGAAAAGCTAAATCTGCAGGTCTCGATACCTCCATAATACCTGTCGATCTATCGAGGTTTACTGAAGTTCGATACCTGTCTTGATCTATCGAGCTTATAGGATTTCTGATATAGCCGGCAACGTTTTGATTCCTAAAGGCTATTTGGATAGGAGAGCATGTTTAAAAGGCCCATTAAGCTCTTATTTAAATAAGGAGGTGGAGAAAGAAAACACTAACCTTAGAGAGTTTCATAAGGTTTTCTTTTTGAAACCCTAGCCTCCTTTTACAGAAGAAAGAGATATTGTTGTGTTTCTTGTATGCCATTAGGTTTTGTAATCAAGCAAAGTCTCTAGCACCAATGATGAAGCACGATTTCACCTTGTTAGTATGTTCCTAATCGGTACGATGGACGACCTAGAGCTCATCAGTGTGTTCCTCGTCAGTATGTTGGACGACTTAGAGATCCTGTACCAAAGAAAGCACTAAGCAGAATGACATCAGTTTGGGGCCTGCCAAGGACCATTCGATACTTAAATTAGCTTAAACTCTTTAGAAATTTGTAATCTGTAGAGTAATTTGTGTGTATTGTTAATTTGAATCATTTACCTATCTCTTCTGGCTTTTTATAGCCTTTGTGTGAGTAAATGCTCAATCTACTAGCCTCCCTAACGTTGTACCACAGCTGGAGGAATTATGGCCTAATAATGACCATTTATCCTTAGCCCTATAACGTTTGTAACGACCATTAAATGCGCGTAATTGGACGGCAGTAACGGTTTTGTGCTCATTTATCATTTGGACATTAAATGCTGTCTGGAACTAATTTGCTTTTGCTCATCCATAATTTTACTCGTCATTAACATGGACGATTTGCAAGTACGGGCGAGCATGTTATCGCTATCCATCAGTTATGGTTGAGCTGGAGGGTTAAATGGGTCATTTAATAGCCACTTAACTTCCCCATTCAATGTCTTGTAACGGCTATGTAATGGTCAGTTTGAGGTAGTTGTAACAACTGTGAGCTGGTGGTTGGAAAGGCTATACATCCGTTACACTTGTGCCATTTAAGTGAGGAATTTATATCTGAGTATTAATGTGTTCTTACGATCATCCTTAGTAATGACAGTTGTCCTTAGTAATGACAGTCGTCTTTAGTAATGATGATCACTTAATGGACGACCATTTTACTCTACTCGTCAATTGCTCCCTTTATTCCTTTGTCATCCTTTGTTTGGACGAGGATAGGAATATGAAAGGTTTTTGGTGGTTCAATCTCCCCTTTGTGTCCTGAGATTCTCATCCCATCACATTTAATGCGAGGTGACTATCTCATCAGGAGATTGACACGTGCCTTCTCTGAGAATTTCGCCGAAGTAGTCATGCCCTTCAGTTTTTATAGTTGTGACTTTAATCATACGACTTTTTATCGCTTTGAGAATTTGATTGTTATTATGATTGTACTCGTCGGTTTTTAACCATGCAAATTTAATCATATAACTTACTCTAGCTTTGAGAATTTGATTGTCATTATGATTTTGTTCATTGGATTTTAACCATGCGAATTTAATCATATTACTTACTCCCGCTTTGAGAATTTGGTCGTCATTATGATTGTGTTCATCGATTTTTAACCATGCGAATTTAATCATGACTTACTTTTGCTTTGAGAATTTGATCATCATTATGATTGTGTTTGTCGATTTTGAACGATGCAAATTTAATCATATGACTTACTCTCACTTTGAGAATTTGATTGTCATTATGATTGTGTTCGTCAGTTGTTAACCATGCAAATTTAATCATTTGACTTACTCTCGCTTTAAGAATTTGGTCGTCATTATGATTGTACTCGTTCGAATTGAACCTTATGTGACGATTTTACTCTTATCGAGGTTTTTATCGTCTACTTGGTTTTACTTATTGGACTTCAATGACAAGCTTTCTTCTTGAATTTTTTCTTTTGTCTGGTAAATAATACTTTTAGATCTTTTAAGAGAACAACATTTATTCATGTGGGGAAAAATGCCCCCTTATTCATTCCTACTTAGAAAACAGTTTGATGAAAGAAAATTGAACATGTCATCTAACTAGCGATAATACCTCTTGAAGTGCTATAAATTCCATGGATGAGGTAACTGTTTGCCGTTGAGTAATTTGAGGTAACAAGTTCCTCTTCTAGAATACTTGATGATCTTGTATGAGCCTGCATATTTTTGTTGTCATTCTTTCGGCTGAGGGAACGATCCTTCTTCTCCTTCTCTTTGTGTTAGAGCTTGTCGATTTCTTCCATCTTTCGCTTGCCATCTATTCCATTTGCTATTAATGCATCCTCTCCGTTCATGTACTTTTGGGCTTTGAACAAGAGCTCTGTCATTGTAGTTGGCAAAGTCTTCCTTAGAGAGAAGACGAGGTCAGGATTGTTCAACCCTACTTGGAAGATCGTCATTATTACCTGATCGCTTGCCTCATCGATTTCTAACACCGCTTTGTTGAAGTGTTTTACATACTCTCTCAAGGTTCCCCTTCCTGCTGCTTCACAGTTAGTAAGTATGAGGTGAGCCTTTTATGGCGTCGGCCCCTAATGAAATGGCGGACAAAAGAGTCACTTAGCTGCTCAAAGTTCACGATAGATGCCGCAGGTAGCTTGCTAAATCACACCCTTGCTGCTCCTGTGAGGGTTGTTGGGAATGATCTGCAAATTACCTTGTCTGGAGTTTGTTGGAGGTTTAATATTGTCTTGAATGCCCCTCTATGATCTAGGGGATCCTTAGTGCCATCGTAAACCTCCAGTTATAGGAGTCGAAATTCGGGAGGCAAGGGGCACTCCAAAACACTGGCAGTGAAGGGTGAGTCTATCCTCTTGATGATGCCATCAAGATTTATCGCTGTCTTTCCCTTTATGGCGTTCTTGACTTCTTCTAACTTCTTCCTCATGTTTTTCATCATTTGACCATTGCTATGAGTTGACTGTGCAGTGTGCTTAGAAGTTTCTCTTCTGCTATCTCCTGGACTATGGGCTTTGTTGTGAGCTTTTTCCTCATTGTCATTGCGATTACACCATGATTGTGACGTATCTATGCCCTCTAAACGCACTCTTCGCTTCAAGTCTTCATTTTGTTTCTTCAATTCTCGCACATTGGCTGTTAGTGCTTGGATTTGTTGAGCTATCACCACCGGGTTTGGCGGCATAGTTGTGGTTGAGTCCATCAGTTCTAGGGAACTTAGTTTGTAAAGAATCCAATGGCTTATTGATTGATTTCCTGTTGTTCCCGACAGATGGCACCAAACTGATGAAGTGCGATTTCACCTCGTCAGTACGATGGACGATCTGGAGCTTGTTAGTATGTTCCTTGTCAGTACGATGGACGACCTAGAGATCTTGTACCAAAGAAAGCACTAAGCAGATAATGACGCCGGTTTGGGGCCTACCAAGGACCCTCCGACGTTTAGAGGATTTATGCAAATCTGTAATCTGTAATCTATAGAAATTTGTAATATGTAATTTGTAGAGTAATTTGTGCGTGTGTTCAATATGAATCAAGCTTTTTATAGCCTTTGTGTGAGTAAATGCTCAATCTACTAGCCTTTCTAATGTTGTACCACAGTTAGAGGATTTACGGCGTAATAATGACCATTTATCCTCAGCCCTTTAATTTCTGTAACGACCATTAAATGTGTATAATTGGAAAGCAGTACTGGCTTTGTGCTTATTTATTATTTGGACATTAAATACTGTTTGGAACTAATGCGCTTACACTCGTCCATACTTTTACTCGTCATTAACATGGACGGTTTGCAAGTACGGAGGAGCATGTTATTGCTATCTATCAGTTATGAGTTGGTGGCTGGAAAGGCTATACGTCCGTTACACTTGTGCCATTTAAGTGAGGAATTTATATCTGAGTATTAATATGTGCTTATGATCGTCCTTAGTAATGACGGTCGTCCTTAGTAATGGCAATCGTCTTTAGTAATGACGATGACTTTATAGATGCCCATTTTATATTACTCGTCAACCAACATTGAAGATTTTATCAGTGTTTCTCTCTAAAGCTGCTGCAAATTGACTACAACAATCAAAGGGTTGTTGTGGAGTTAATCACGTACTAGGATTCGTGCAAAGGAGTTAGTCACAAATTGGAGGTTTGTGCATCAAGGGAAAGAAGACTACTACAAGATCAAGTCAATTAGGTATTGGAGGAAAGGTTCAGCTGTAAGTTGGTATTTCGGGATAGACCAGGGTAGTTGGTAAGATTCCTTATACTTGTAACCGCTTGATTGTTGATTAGTGGATTCTTGAGAGTAATGACCATAAAATCATCTGGTGAGGTTTTTGCCTTGTGAAGTTTTTCTCATTTGTCAACAAATCACCATATTTAATTTATTTTCCGTTGTACTTAGTATTTTTGGTGATTTGTTGGTGCCTTAATGATTTGCTTGCAATTGAATCTAATTAATTAACTTAAGTAATTGAATTAATTAACCGGGTCCAAGCTATTTTAACCCAACAGTCTCCAAATACGACCTTAAAAAGTTTCACAAATGTCAAACACACTAATCTAAGAAAACATAATAAAATAGGTCATCAACTAACATAACTCCAAAAGAAGTCTTCAATTTAGGGTTCCAATGATCTACCACTGAAATATATTCCACTACTCTAGTTTGAAAGGCTGGAGAAAAAGGGGGGGGGGGGGGCGGTGAGCTACAAGCTCAATAAGAGACTACATAACATGAGTATGTCTTTTAAAACAAAACAATAGTATTATTGACAAAATATAAGCTTTACAAAAAATTTACAAATAGTTTTTAATAATAATATAATATACTTTGCAAAACTATCAGGAAAAAACATTTAATTAGAACACTGTAATCAATAAATAATTTAGTCGATTTTTTTTTTAAATATTGTGGATTAGAATTTTTTTTCTTTTATATAAAATCAAAATATATGTTTTTTTATTTGATTAATTTGATGCGGAAGAATGTGGAAATTCTAAAAAAAGTCAAAACTAAGTTAAAGGTTTTAGTTATATATATATATATATATATAATATTATTTTCGTTCAAATTTTAAAGGTCAAAATGTAACCTTAAAAAAAAAAAAAAGTCAAAATGTAACGTTCAAAACATTTGTGCAGGATAATTTGTAATTTTCCCAAAGGAGTGTTTTTTTTTTTTTTGTTAGAATAAACGGCAGAATTTTGTTCAAAGAAGGTAAGAAATTTATACAAAAGCAAGGCAACATCAAGGCATGCCAAAGAAAAGACTGTACTGGCTACGGAGCTTTCTCTACACCTATCCAAAAACAGCAACTATGTGCAAAGTTAAAACCTTCAAGTCTTCAACTATGAGTTTCCCTCGTTCCTTCAAAACGAACATCTCAGCCTCCAACTATGTTTTCATTATTCCGACGCTTTCTAAAGTTAAAAAACTGCGACACAGCTCAATTAGCTCTTTACCTTGTACGCTTTCTTTCTTCCAATCCTTCAACCTGCGCTAACTTCACTAATCTCTCTGCCATCCTACAAGGCCAAGTTTCACACTCTCGTCTCCTACAAATCCATGCCCTAATATTTCAACTTGGTGCCCATCAAGACAATCTCATTGCCACTCGTCTCATTGGCCACTACCCATTGCATGTCGCTCTTATAGTCTTTCATCAACTGCAAAATCCAAACATCTTCCCCTTCAATGCCATTATCAGAGTCTTAGCTGAAAAGGGTCTCTTTTCCCATGCCTTTTTCATCTTCAAAACCTTGAAACAGAGGTCCGTTTCACCTAATGACTTTTCCTTTTGTTTTCTCCTAAAGGCATGTTTTAGGTCCAATAATGCTAATTATGTCAACCAAATTCATACCCATGTTGTGAAAATGGGGTTTCTTGGTGATCCATTTGTGTGTAATGGTTTTCTGGCAGCATATGGTAAGAGTCTTAAAGATTTGGTGTCTGCGCGTAAGCTGTTTGATGAATTGCCTGATAAGGGTGTGGTTTGTTGTTGGACTTCGTTGATTTCTGGTTATGCTCAGTCAGGTCAGACTGAGGATGTTTTACAGTTTTTTCTAATGATGGTTCAGCTGAATTTGCAGCCGGAAAATGATACCTTGGTCAGTGTATTATCTGCATGTTCAAACCTTGAAAATGTAAAAATTGAGAAATGGGTTACAGTTCTAGCAGAAATTGGCAAAAATTTTGATTTTAAGAATTCTGGTTGTGATGCAGTCAATACTGTTCTTATCTATTTGTATGGGAAATGGGGAAGGATTGAGAAAAGTAGGGAAATATTTGATGAAATTGTTCATAATGCTAAAAGAAGTGTTCTTCCTTGGAATGCCATGATTGGTGCATATGTACAAAATGGTTACCCTATGGAAGCTTTGAGTATTTTCCGCCTAATGGTTGAAGATCCCAATCATAAACCCAACCATGTTACGATGGTCAGTGTGCTTTCAGCTTGTGCTCAAATTGGTGATTTAGATCTTGGTAGGTGGGTGAATGAATATATGAAATCTAAAGGATCCAAAGGTATTATTGGATCAAACAAAATACTAGCTACAGCATTTATTGACATGTATTCCAAATGTGGGAGCTTGGAGAGGGCAAAAGAGGTTTTTGACCAGATGGTCTCCAAAGATGTTGTCTCCTTCAATGCTATGATTATGGGTCTTGCAGTTAATGGTGAGGGAGAGGAGGCATTGAGGCTTTTCTCCAAAATGCAAGAGTTTGGTTTACAACCCAATGCTGGAACTTTCCTTGGTCTATTATGTGCATGCTGTCACTCAGGTTTAGCAGAGAAAGGACAAGAAATATTTGTAGACATGACCTCAAAATTTTCTGTTTCACCTGAATTAGAACACTATGCTTGCTATATTGATCTCCTTGCACGAGCAGGCCTTGTTGAAGAAGCCCTTGAGGTTGTTTTTTCCATGCCTGTTAAGCCTAATAAGTTTGTGTGGAGTGCTTTGCTTGGGGGTTGCCTTCTCCACTCTAGAGTTGAGTTGGCCCGATATGTTTCTAGAAGGCTTGTTGAATTGGACCCAGATAATTCTGCAGGCTATGTGATGTTGGCTAATGCATTTGCAGGTGATCATTGCTGGGGTGGTGTCTCAGCTTTGAGGTGGCTTATGAGGGAAAAGGGGGTCAAGAAGCAGCCAGGACGTAGTTGGATTAGCATCAATGGTGTTGTTCATGAATTTCTTGTGGGCTCATCATATCCTCAAATTAAGAGCATAGAATATGCATTGAATGGATTGGTGAAGCAAATGAAGGAAGCCAGTCCATAGGGAGTTTTCCAGTACTCGCTGGAGTTGCTATTATTACTTGGGATTTGCATTTGATGTGGTTTGATTCTCCACACAACACACCCCCCCCCCCCCCCCCCGCCGCGGCGGGGGGAACAAAGATTGAAGTGCTACGGATTCTTATTGAGGAATTAGGGGCCCATTTAACACCATAGATAAAGCAGTCTTTGCTTTAAAGCTATCCCTTTGTTCTTCTACTTCTATCATGGTATCATTCTTTTTTACTTAAGATATATGTAAATTTAATTTTTTTTTTAAGGAAAGGTTAAATTTTTGGTAAATAGTTTCTTTTATAAATAAAATGTCAGCTAAAGATGTTAACAGAATGAATTTTCCCCCTCAGGCATTGATGGGGGTGGGGGGGACAATAAATATTTTACAAGTAATGGATTTTACTCTGTATCAACAGAAATATTAATGCATGCATTACTTTTCTTTGCATATGATTGATACCAATAACATAGTTATTTATGATGCATTGATTGTCACATAAATAATTGGCTTGGGAAGCATTGTTCTGATATTTGGAATTTAGTTCTAGGCTGTTTATTGTGGACCATTTGGACCAAACGGAATCGGTGGTCTTTTGAGGATGAGGGAAAAACTGTGGTTTAGTTATTAGAGCTTTGCCGACGGACCCTCTTTAACTGGTCTCGTTGTTGGGGTTTCTCGGATGGTTCTACCCTTATGGATTTTTTTTTCGTCTATTAGAATAAATTAGGGGCTGCTTCTATCTTTTTGTTCCTTTTTCCTTCGTTCACTACTGTGAACTCCATGTATTGTTCTTGCTTTTCTTTTATTAATAATATTCTCTTCTTACTTATCAAAAAAAAAAAAAAAAAATTACAAATATTCAATTTCAAACTTATTCTTGTATGTTTCCTTAGGCTAGTTAAATAAATAGTTTTTCCTATTGAATAACTATCTTTATATGTAATAATGTTTATAGGTCACCCAAATAAAAAGAGAAAAGCTTTTGGAATTTATCAGCTTATATATCTTATAAATAAACCTATATGATTTGGAACTTGGAATTATCATAACAGCAAAATAACAGTTTAATAATGGTTGATTTGATAGGGTCCTTTTCTTGTACCTCTAATATTTTGGTATGATGTCCAAATAATCCTAACCATTCATTTATAACTCTTAAAATTATGGTACATGAAGAGAACTAATTACCTTACCTCAGTTAAGAAAATTATCATTATTTTTTTTTCATTATTTCAAAACCATATAGTTCCCTCTTCTCTCTTGTGATCACCTTTCTCCTCTCCTGCATCTTTAATCATTGTTGTTGCCATCCCCTTGTTGTTGTTGTCGCCACCATTTCTTTGCGGTCTTCATTGTTGTAGAAGGACTCACCAATAATCTCACTGATTTAGATTTATTAGCTTCTAATGATGTATTATTTAATCCACCAGTAATATAGGTCCTCTCTCTGACTCAAATTTCTCTATCCTTTTTTTTTATTTTTTATCCATTCATTATATCATCCATTAAATTACCATCCTTTCTTTTCTTTTTTTTTTTTGGGGGGGGGGGGGGGGGGGGGGGGGGGGGGAAGGGGGGAGGGTTGTTAATCTTCATTGGTTTCATTTTGAATGTTCTGCCCCCTCCCCCTTTTTCCTTCCTTTTCCTGCTTATGAATGTTGCTTCTGATAGGATTCTACTTCTTTCTGGTTCATTGTTTTTCAAAGTTCTAATGTAAATCCTCCATTTTGGATCCTCATAATATTGTGATTCCATAGAGACCGAGTGTGCAGTGTTCAATGTCACACCTGGTGTTTTAATTCAAATCTCCACTTTTATTTCATCACTTAATTGTGACATTTTAGATTAGTTGACATTGTTCTGATTTACAAGATTTTTTTGTCACTTGAATGTAATACCTTTGTGATGTAGGAAAACTACTTTTTATGGTTGTGAAACTAAGTAATCATGTTCTCATTTTTCACTGAAATCCTTCTGTTAATATTATTCCTTATAGTTGTGTTGTGCCAAATGGTTTTATTTTGACTTAAATTTTGCTTATTAGTCAGCTTTGAACAATCTGAAGATCTGAACATTGGTGTAAGCTAATGCTCTTATGTTACCAGAAAGAGGCCTGGGTTAAAGAGGAGGAATTTCAAGGCAGAACAGGTGCAATACTTCTGCTAAAGGCATGAATAAAAGAAGAAAAAAGTTGGAGATATTAGGCTTAAATTTGAATTGTGAAGAAAGGCATTAGTGTAGCTTTGTATCTATAATGACTCAGAAAAAAATAAAGATCTTGTTTTTGGGTGTTCAATTTTCTATAAGCATATTCTTGTTTATGGGGTGGCTGGGATATTATTGTGTTAGCATATAATGAACTCTAAGAAGTTCCAGGTACCCAAAAAAAGAAAAAGAAGAAAAAAGAAAAAGAGAGTATTTGCAAATTTGCAACCCATTGAGCTTGAGTCCTCATTTAATAAATATATTTTTTCTTCAATCTGAATTCGGAGAGGGCAATGAAACGAAAATGCTGATGTAATGCTTTTAAAATGATTAAATATTTTTCTAACCACACAAGGTCTTTATGGTGACAAGTCATGTCATTTCCTTGATTATAAATTTTAATTTATATAGCATGCCAGTAATTTGGTGAATAACCATTGGTATTCATTCTGAACTTGTTTTGATGCATAGTTAAGCTTTTCTTTGTTGTCATGTCCACTTCTTGATTCTGCGATTTAAATAAAAAGGTTGTATGTGGCATCAGATGGCCATTAGGTCTTATTACAAATTTGTAATTTACTTGTGACTATTGCCATGCTTAGATGGGCCTTAAACCTCTAGACACGATAAGTAGCTTAGGCATACTGAAAAGCATGTCTTATTTTGCAGTTGATTTACCTTAATGTCTAATCTGTCCATCATATGGGTGAGCTTAGGATGCCTTTTTGGCATATATACCTAGTGTAATTTAATGTAATCAAATTTTCTTTTATATGCTTCACAATGATTTCGCTTTTTTTTTTTTTTTTTTTTTTTTTTTTTTTGGGGGGGGTGGGGGGGGGGGGGGGGGGGTGGAAAATTGGTCTAATTTTGTCAACTATTATTGGTTGCGTTGAATACCTTTTGCAGGTGCTCCTCGCAATTCTGTTCAATTTATTGAAGGGTCTCCTACTTCCTGCCCTATGCCTTACTAAAAGCATTTTCATGGGAGTATTACTATTTGGATTTTGGACTCAGCCTTCTCAACTAAGCTAGAGTAGATTCTTTTCCTCCCGACAAGTTATTAACATGGGTTAGATCAATGTTTTTATGTTGGCCAATTAGTTGCCTTTTTTTGTTTAGCTTCTTTTCCCTGCTTCTCTGTGTCTTGTAAGCCTTTTGTTTATATGTTCTTGCAGATTCTAGCTTATACATGCTTTCTTCATTCAGGGGACAGCCAACCAGTACGTGGTGCTAGCTTCTGGCAGCTTGAGCCTAAATAGTGACAGGATATTGCAGTTTAGGGTGTCTTTGGTATGCAGGCAACTGCTGTCTTGTACATATCTGATAAATTTGTTATGTTTCTAATTGTTGCACAGATCATGATGTAGTTTGGTGCTTGAATTGTAATGTTTTAGCTGTTATTACAGTTGCCCAGCGCCGCCAATCAGTGTTGACCGGTTGACCGTTGACCCAAAAAAAAAAAAAAAGAGTTTTTGCTTGGTGCCAAGGAGCCAATCCAGAAGAAGTCTTTCTCAGATCAGCCACATTAGCTTAGCCCTATCAGGCTAAGATCGGTTGTGGCCCAGTAATGGTGCAGTTATCACACATAATTTTGGGGCAACAAAATGCGGAATTATGTTCTTTATCCAATACCTTTCTCTGCCATCAAGATGTCAGATAAAGAAGGGAGTATCTATTATTTTGTCAGCTCTCGATTTGTGTGCTGGACCCTGAAAATTCTAAAAATATTAACTTTTCTCCATGGGGCTGCAGAAACACTTAGATTGACGTGGCACAACTCATTTGCGCATTGGAGCACTCGAAGTGTTGTTTTAGGTCAAATTGACCAAAACACCCCTCGTCAACCCTGGGTTGACCGAAAGTCAAAGTTGGTCAAAATTATCCTAAAACAACATTTTTCATGTTTTAACATCAAACTCGAGCTACTCGAAGATTTTCGTCAACTTTGACCAAGTTTGACCCGAGGTTGACTCTTAGAGGCACCAAAAACCTTAATTTTGATTCGTTCTTTAGAACGGGTTGGGGCCAGTGTCATTACAAAGATTATGGAATTCACTTTCCAACAACTATTCATGGGACGAAATTGGAGTTAAAACGGTTGAGATATCTCGAAAATCGGACGGAGCGTATCAGCCCGCTTTTTGAGGCCATAACTTTTGATCCGACCATTGGAATTTCAACTTCTTTAGTGTTCTAGAAACTAGACATCCAGATATTTCAAGAGATACCAAGATATCATAGTTTGGGAAGACTTTCAAATATGCATCCAAAGTTGAACCGGGGAAGAAGTCGAGATTGCTGATGTCAGCATCAGACCCAGCTTTCGAAAGGTCATTTTTTCAGCTATTTAACCCCTAGATCCCTTCCGACAAAAAAAAAAAAAAAAAAAGATTTTGGGCATTTTGGAGAACTTTGCTTGGCAGATTCTTTCTTTTCTTCTCTAAATTCTCTTCCAAACACATCCAAAAACCTTTGATTTCTCTCTTTTCTCAACAATCAAGAGGTAGTGTTCTTGCACTCTTTTTCCTCTCCTTGGTTTTAGGACCTTGGATTTGAGGTTTTAAGGGTGTAGATGTAGCTTTTAGCTACAATCTTCACCCTTTGCTTTATCTTGCTTTATAACATGCTTTATTGCTTTCCTTAGTACATCTCTTGCTTTATCTTGCTTCCTAGCATGTTTTATAACTTTTTTTTAGCATGTCTCCTTGCTTTCTAACATTTTTTATTGCTTTGATGATGTTGGCCTAGCTTCCTTGGGCTAGGATATGTCTAGATACCTTGTTTGTGCTTAGATCTACATGTTTAGGTGTTTTTTACCATGTTTGTGCTTATATCTTCTTTTCTATGAGTTTTTTTGCCTTTTCCATGTGCTCATTGGCATGTTTTTGCCTAGATCTATATGTTTATGTGCTCCTTGCCATATTTGTGCTTAGATCTACATGTTGGATGCTATGCCTTGTGCTGTTCTAGCATTTTGTCTCTTGTTATACATTTTTCTTGTGTTTTGACCCTTAGGTAGGGTGTAGATCCAGATCTTGTGGCCTAGACCCACATCCATACACCTAGGCCTATAGCAAAGGGTTTGGATCATTTGCTATATGCATGTGTATGGTTGTTTACTTTTATGCTTTATATCTATGTTTGTTTGGCTAGATTTGGGTTCTTACCATGCTTTGTACCCTCCATGGGCGTGTGCTAGTTGGTCTTTAGGGCCACTTGCTTGTATGGTTGCATCTGTCCCTCTTGTGGGTTATAGTGATGTAACTGCTTGTGAGATACATCTTCGTAATGTTGGTTTGCTTGATGCATACCTCTCTCCGCTTTGTGCGATGATATGCTTTCCTTGCTTGCTTTGTGCCCCCATTTGGCTTTCTTTGCTTCTTTGCATGTTTGCCTACATGTTCATGCATGCATCCTTGTGCGTGCTTGTGTCATCAAGCCTAATTCCTACAAATCTCGTGCAGGTTCAAACTCATTCTTGACACATGAGACCTCGAGTCCCTTTAGGAATTTTGCTTGATGGCTGTGGGCACAATATGTGGTTTGGGGGGTATGCCTTAGCTGAGTGGGCTGGGGTGGAGAAACAAGGAGTTGCCATCTAGTTTTAATGGTCTAGAAACCATGAATATAGCGCCGTTACATGAAAGGACTGATCTTATTATCAAAGTATGGGTTCAGAGTTTAGGTACAATTTTAGGAAGATGTTAGGTACCCAAAACCGCCTGACCTATGGGTCGGCTTCCACTCATTATGTCATACGTCTTAATCCTATTAAAGGCACATTTAACATTGCGTCTTAAAAAAACACACACACACACACACACACACACACACACTAGCGTATATCTAACCATATAACATGTCATTTCATCCCAAACTCTAGCATATATCTATCATGGCAAACATATCAAACCTAGCACATATCAACCATAGCATGTTCCTATCAAAAGCATCTCATCATCACAAACGCTAACATACATCTGATATATATCATATTATTCCATCCAAGGCAGAAACATGTACATATCAAAGCAGAAACAAGGGTAGCAAGCAAATCATGTTATCATCCAAAGCATGGCATATAGACTTGCATATACATGTTCATCAAAGGAAAATAAAGCCCATATAACAAACAAATGCATATTTAAGTGAATGCATGAGTTACCTTACTGCATTTCAGCACTTATGCATTAATGGATGGACATGTGAATGCATGTTCATGGCATTAAAGCAAGAAATACAAAGAAAACCCTAATCTAGCATGTTAAAGGCAAACAAAAAATCAAACAAAGACTTAAAAACATAAAAAAAGATGTCAAAATAGAAGCCTATGATATGAAAAAAAAATAAAGAAATAAAAGTAGAAAAACTCAGATTAGGGTTTCTGGGCACTAGTATGCGTGCGCATAAATAGGCCTGCGTACGCAGCCAATTGTATCTGCACGCATACTTTGAGTCTGCGTATGCATGCGCACGCAGACACGCCTTGAAGAACCCTAACCCAGAAAATAAGAACGCAGAAACAAAGCAAAACTTAAAACGAAAATTCTAATAACCTAGCATGCTTTAAAACACGAAAACTATATGAACCTAAACTAGACAAACATATTAACATATAAACAAAGCAATAAAACAAATAAAAAAACTATCAAAATGAAGAAATGGAAAGAAAAGTTTTAGAACTCAATACCTCAAACAAGAAGTTTTTAAGCTTGATTTTGACCGTTCCTCTCAGTCAATCTTTTCACAACCAAACAAAAACGATTTATAAACTTCAAAATAAAATTGACTTGAAGATATTTTGTGACAAACTCTCTCTTTGATTCACTATTTCTAATGAATTTTAGGTTCTCCTTTAGGATTTTCTGTGTGTTTTGAAAAGGTGCCATGTATGGCTTTTTATATTGAGAAAATGGGGGTTTGGAACGGCTCTCGAACTATGTGGGATTTGTTCCAAACCTCAACATTAATGCAGAAAACTTACCTTTCATAGGTTTTTGAAACCTTAACTACATGCGCAGGTTCATGCGCAAGTTCCTGCCTACGTACGCATGCATCAGACCTGTGTAGCAGGCTGAGAGTTTCCTTGGCCTTTTATTTTCCAAAAATAGATTTATATGCTGAAAGAAAGTTATATTTTTTATTTTAACACATCTCAAGTCAATTTGTAATCTGATTGGGCTCTAAACCAACCTTAGGCCTTAGAATTTCAGCATCATTGGGGAACGGGGGCCTGAGTCATAAATGATACAAAACACGGTGTCTACAATGGCACATGTGTCATTCATACTCCAATCTCATGGAACTATGGACCCCGATCCAAACCTACATTTGTCCTCCTAGGACACCTCATTTTGTTTGATAACATGCTTGTTTGCCCCTGTTTGGCTCTCTTTGATTGTTCATCCCTTTGCATGCTTTCTTTCTAGTTGTTTCTTTGCTTGTCTGCTGGCTTGTTTCCTTTTCCATTACATGTACACGCTTGAAGCGAGGACTCTTGGAGCGAGAGCGCAACTTCTTAGGCACGAGAAAAAAGGGCAAGGATGCAAGCAAGAGAACGTAAGCCCAAAAAGATCAATATTCAGTAGATTAGGAGGTTTAGCCTCACCGTGTGGTTATCTCTCTCTCTCTCTTAGCCTTTCCTTATAGCCTTGTTTTAGGGTTCTCATCCTTGTATCCAGCTTTAGGCCACATTCCTAGGGTATGGCATGTGTTTGTTTTATATTTCCTGTACCTTGTTGGGCTATACCCCTTTGATGTAGGCATGTATCATTTATCTTTCTTACACTTTGCTTGGGCTGCGTTCCTTGGGAATGGCAATGTTTAATTTACATTTCCTGTACCATGTTGGGTCATACCATTGGAACGTTGACAATGTTTACTTTACTTTCTCGCTCTGTGTGATAGCATTGTGCATGATGTATGTATATCTATATATGCTTGTATGTGGGTGATTGTGCACTTTGTATGATGGACTCTCGTGGCTAAGACAACAACCTTCTCTAGTCATGAGTGCTCTTGACCTTGTAGGGTGGGTATGCACTCAAGGCAATTGTTGTAGGTGCATAATCATGCTACATTGTGTGTGTATTCATTGCAATGTGATTGTCTCGATCCATGTCGCCTGAGTGACATTGGTTTCCTCATGTATGTGACATGCATCAATATGTTTCATGCTTCGAGGGGCTCCGACTTGTCTCAGCAAAAGCATGTTGGCATGCGTCGTAAACACTGGCATGAAACCTTGTAGGTGCACCATAATGCACCAAATATGAAACTTTTCTAGATTTTCGTCATGAAAAATGGGGCACCTCCATTGCTGTATTCTTATAGCGAAAGTTTGATGAAAATAGTGTTTTGTGTGCTATAACACACCTGAGGCGAAGCGCTGCCAGATTTCACCACTAAAATAAGGCAAAATGCTACCGGATTTCATCGTGGAAATTTGGCAACAATTCCAAACACACTAGGGAAGCATCGATCAAGACTACACCCTTTTCGAAACCTAATCTCAAAGCCCAATTCGTTTAAAGCCCTGAAAGCTAATGCCAATAGCTTGATTTTTAATTGCCAATGAACTTAAATTAAGATTTTACCAAAACAAAGGACTATTTACGGACAGACATTGTGGGGTGCTTAACACCTTTCCTACATGTAACTAGACTTTCAAACTCAAGAATCAAGATTTTCTTTATCCATCCATATTATATTAGGAAAAATGGCCTTTTTTCTTAACCTAGAATCAGTAATAAAATCAAATAAAGTTAGGTGACCAATCACACCTTAGAAAAAACTCAATGATTAGTGGCGACTTCACTTACCTTTGGTAACTTAATTAAATTTAGCTCATTTCTAGTCACACACTAGAGGTCTACCCTTTTTCACAGCACTCGAGCTTCGAGCCCGCATACACACCCTGTGTGTGCTCTTCAAGGGCACACGAGCGTTGCCGCGATGGATGGTTAACCATCGTGAGGCATTGACAGCAATGCTTAAATATCTCATAATATGTTTTTTAGGATCTCCAGTCCCATCAAAGTTTTCCACATCTGAGATTTTGAAATTGGGAGGCAATGCAATGGGAGTCTTAGAACCTACTCCTCCCATGTTGTAGAGACAATCATCCATCCCTCGAGCCTTGCAAAAGGCTAGTTGCATCTTGTCTATTTTTTCCTTCATGGCCATGGTATCCGGGATGAGTTTCTCAAATTACTTGTTCTTTTCACATTCAACCTTATCCCTTTCATCCCAATCTTCCCCTTCATCTTCATCATGTATTTCCACATGTATGGGCTTCTTGAGCTTGCTCTCCTCTAGCTTGGAAAGACAACCTCCTATCTTCTTGGGGGTATCGCTTTGCTCTTCTATTGCTTTGAATATCTTTTGTGCAGTTGTATCATCAATTGGACTAGCCATTCCTTCTTGAGATACTTTCTCTTGAAATGTCTCTTCTTGAAATACCTCTTCTTGATATGTTTCCTCAATTTTGACCAAATGCCTTCCTTTCTTTTCTCCGACCCAAATTGGAGTGGGGACGTGCTTTCTTGATCTTGGTAGTGAGGTGGTGCCTGAAAAGAAGTCCCATTTTATTATGCCCATGTCCAATTAAAAGGTTCTTTTCATTAACTTAGATGTTCTTAGAAAATCTTTAAGTTAATATTAATGAAGGCCCAATTACAAAATCATTCCCTTTCCTTTCATGAACCTTCCCCTGTTTCATTGGGTTTTAGTCCATTTACAATAAAGCTCTCATCTTACTTTGGTGGGCTTTCATTGGAATGTGCTTAGAGATTTTCAAACCTTTATTTCAAATATGGGCTTACCATGTATCCATCACCTTTGGGCTATTCCTTTTTCCATTCATTATCATCATTTTCATTTTTTGAAATAGCCCTCTAACTAAAATATATTGTAGCTTTCCTTTCAAAGTCCATGAATTTCTCATCATTTTGGGTCTAGGCATGCAACAAGGAGGCCCAAGATTAGGGAATTCCATGTTGGCTTTGTAGGATGTTGGATGCTAAGTCCATAGCATATTTGTTATCTTAGAACCAAGGTTCTCATTTTCAAGAGGCCTTTTGATTTAGGCTTATGATGACAACTAGGTTATGGTCTTATGAGCTTTTCAAGTTAAGATATACCTTTGGATTTTGGGACAAGCCTCTTACATGTGAAGACTTCTTTTCTTCTATCCCAACATCTTATGGTATGAAATAACTTTTAGGTCATCCTCAAACTTTTACATTTTTTATTTGTCATTTAGAATTAGGTGAACACAAAATATATGATTGAACACACAAGAGATATAAAAGGGTACCCTCTTATTGATAGGATCTAGGATATCTCTAAGTGTGGGTAGGCTCTCTAGAGCAAAAGGGACAGATTAGTAGGTCACTCACGACTAGGTGGGCATGATTCCAACCTTGGGCCTAAGGATTGGTGACAAACCGTTAACGTACTTAAAGCCCATCATAGGCAATGACATAGATTATGAGTTGATGGGATGAACTCCAGAAGACTTTGGCCCGAATGAAGTGTACTCATCTTCCCACTTATCACCAACTGAGGTGAAAGGGATAAAATAATCAAGTGAAGTGTGTGCAAACAGATATTGAATAAGTCTTTATCAAGATTAAGAAATAAGACACATTGGAATCAAACTCTCTATCTTTAGTGGAGTCACCACTGTAGGTGTAACGGGAAGGGAGTATGCCTCGACCAAGTGGACTGGGGCAGAGAAAAGAAATGGAGTCCCCACTTATATTAAGTCCATGAACCATATATATAGCACCATTCATGGAAGCACTGATCTACTACCAAAGCACGTGTCTAGAGTTTAGGTATGAGGATGAGAAGGTGTTAGGCACCTAACCGCACTCGGCCTGTGGGTCGACTTCCACTCATTGTGTCTTACATCTTAATCTCATTAAAGGCACATTCAATATTGTTATTCTAGACTCACACATACACACACGCGAGCGCATACATCTAGCAATCAACATGGTATTTTCATCCCAAACCCTAACATACATTTATCATGGAAATCATATCTCAAACCTAGCATACATCTATCATGCGTCTCACATCAAACCATATCTAAGGAAGCAAACAAACGAGCATATATCATCAAAATAGGAACATAGGCATGGTATCAAACAAGCATGTGATAGGTACCTAAACATCCAACCAAGCATGTTCATTCTTATTATAAAGGTAAACCTAAATGCATGTCTATGTGAATGCATACTTACCTTACTCACCTTTCTGCACTACAGCACCTATGCATGATCATGTTATATGCATGTTCATGGCACATCAAAGAAAACATTGAAAAGAGACCCTAATCTAGCATGTGGAGAACAAACATCAAACAAAATATAGAGGCAGAGACCCAAAAGCATGAAGCAAGACAAAGCACAAGCATATGGTATGAATGAAATAAAGAAATAGAAGCCAAAATACTAAGATTAGGGTTTTTGGGCATGAGTATACATGCGCATACATAGGGCTTGTGTACGTAGCCCACTTGTATGCATTCACATACTTCGAGTATGCGTGCACATGCAGCAAGCATGCATACGCACCCACACCCTAACCCTAACCCAGAAAACAAGAACAAAACAGAATAAAAACAAAATCTAGAAACCTATCATATTATTATAGAGAAACAATGTAAACCTAAACTAAATAGACATATCAAAACACACACTAAGAAAATAAATAAGAGAAAAACATATTTAAACAAAGAAAAGGAGGCAAGAAGAGTTAGAACCTTTACCTCCAAAACAAAGGCTCCTTGGCTTGATTTTGACTGTTTTCCTCAGTAAATTTATTCACAATCAAATAAGGAAGTGATTAGTAATCTTAAAACTCCAAGATCAAGGCCAAAAATTAGAAAAATATTGACTTGAGGACGTTTTGTGAAAAATTCTCTCTTTGATTCACTATTTCTAGTGAATCTTATGTTTTCCATTAGGATTTTTTTTATGTGTTTTGAAAAGCTACTATGTATGGCTTTTTATAGTTTGAAAATAGGGGTTTGGAACGGTTCCCAAGTGATGTGGGATTTTTCCAAAACCCAAACACTAATGCAAAATTTTTGTCTTTCATAGTTTTTGGAACTCTAACATGCGTATGCATGCCCGTGTATGTGTATGTATGCATGAAGCATGCGTGCGCAAAGCTTGAGCATGTGTGCGCGCATGCGCACACATGTCCTAAGGTGTAGTCCCTATTTTCTATAAACAACTTATTTAATTCATAGAAAAGGTTATATTTTCCAAAAATACATTCCTTAAGTCAATTTCAATCTGATTGGGCCCTAAACCAACATTGGGCTTTAGAATTTTAACTTAATTGGAGAGCGGAGGCTCGAGTTGTAAGGGGTACAAAATGCAATGTCTACAGTATTACGTCAAGTTGGCATCTTTTTTTATGAGTGGCATAGGTATTTTTTTTGTTGTGCTTAATTGGCATAGGACATGTAGTGATGTAAGTATGTTGTGAAAATGTTGTGAGTTTTAATAGTGTCCTAGACTTTATCAAAAAGAATTGTTTTCTAAAAAATTAAAAAATTAATTATAATTGTTTGAAGTTTGAATTTTTTAAAAAAAATTTATTTATTGCACTAGTTATATTTATTTTAAGGCAATATTTTTAATTTTGGTTTTCTCATAATCACCTTTTAGTGCTTCTAATGAATGCATTCAAGGTTCAAATCTCCACTCCAAATATCAAATTATTAAAAAAAAAAAAGGTTCTTTTAAGTTTGCATTCCATCCAAAATTAAATTCTTAGTATTTTCACTTGTATATTCCTACTAAAACTTAAATATAAATTACTTTACATTCATCCTAGTTAAATTGGTTGTGATCTATTCTACACAAGCTTAATAGTAAATAAATCCACCTCAAATTGAACATGGCTTGTTTTTGGTGCTTGTATCAAAAGTGACTCAATACTAAGAGCATTCGCATCAAACATTACAAAATAGCATAAGAGTTCAATTTCACACATCGAAGCTCCGAAATCACTCTCATCAATCAAGATAAAATTGTGTAAAATTTCATTATTGCTACAATAACTGTGTAAATATATACAATTACTATTGTTTTGTATACTTCAATATTTTAATAATTTTTTCTCTCACCTCTCATGCTCTCTTTAGACTCTTTCTTTTGCTCTTGTTTGCTCTCAATATCTCACAAAACCCACAGCCTAGCACCACCCAACAATCACCACCACAACCTAGCACCACCCAACCACTACCACCAAAACCCATTACAACACATGATAACCCGATCAACCCAAAATCAAACCATTAACGGAAAGCCTAGAACCCAAATCCAAAATTAGTTAGCATCACAATATCCCACTAGTCTTCAAGACCCAAACCTAGTGGTGGCTGAACATCTAAAATAGATTGGATGAGAGAGATTTGAAATGAAAAGTTAAGAGAGAGAGAGAGAGAGAGAGAGGGAGAAATATATTTTTTTGGCCCTTTAACTCTTCAACAAGTGCAGTAGAGAGAGATTTCTCTGTTCGCCGTAGAGAGAGTTAAGATGAGAGAGAAATTTGAGAGGAGAAAGAGAGGGTTGAGAGGAGAGAAAGCTAATTGCTAAGATAAGAAAGACCCGAGGGCTAAGAGGAGAGAATGGGTAAACGTGAGAAAGATAGTTGAGATAACGAAAGTAAAATTAAATAAAAAAACTAATGAATATAAGTATTTAAATAAAATAGAATGTAGAATAGATGATCTGGTATGAGTGTTTTTTAAAACTGGTTGTATAAAATAGAAAAAAAAGTATGTTCTTATAATAAAATAGGTTAAGAAAATTTTCATGAGCTGATGCAAATGCTCTAATAGATTGGATTTAATCTATCCTAGACTATAGATTGTAGATACTATTTTTGTTACCAACAACAAATCCAAGTTTGAGGAGAAATTAAATTGGTCATTTTGTAGGTCCAACCCAATGAGATTTCTTCAGTGTTGGCAGAGTACTACCAAAACCTTTCTCTTCATCTCGATCAGATATCTTAAGCAACGTGTTGGCCCATGTTCCTCAAATTATAATGGATGATATGAATTCCTCTCTTACTCATGACTTCATGGAGTGTAAGGTCTCGGCTGCTCTACAACAAATGGCTCCGCTCAAAGCCCCTGGTCCAGATGGGATGCCCCCCTTTTTACCAACATTTTTGGAGTACAGTGGACAAGGATGTTACCCCCTTTATTTTGTCATGGCTGAATACGAGTATCCTACCTCATCCCATAAGTCATACCTTTATTGCACTCAAGCAAAGAACTAATAACCTTGAATATGTGCACCGATTTCATCCTATTAGTCTTTGTATCTAGATTTGGACTCTTCAATTTTTATACTCAATAATTCACTTGGCACAAAATAAAAAATGAAATGAGAAATATGACGCAAAATTGAGAATCCAATTAAAATCTAATTGGATTTTCTCTTAGCTTTGGCCGTTAATATATATAGATAACTAAAGCTGAGAAAAAATCCAATTAAATTCTAAATTGAAGTCTAATTTTGCGCCATGTGTCTCATCTAATTTTTAAATTTGTGTGTCCAATGAATTATTAGGTGCAAAGTTGGCTAAGGGTCTCATCTAATTTTCTCTTCGCTAAGAAAGTTGGCTTCCCATCTTCTCTTAGGCTGTAGAACTAAAGTCCCTTCCTTGGAAGATGTCTTTGTATCCTTGTAATAACAACGTTGTTGCTAGGGCTTGTGGGCTTTCCTTTGGGGTGTAGGGAAACAGTTTATTTTGTGAGCTTCTTCCTGACTTTACAGGGTCTCTATATCCGTTCTTTCCATGGAGGCTATCATAAAAGATTGGAGTTGTCTCTCCTTATCTGAAAAAGAGGGTCTTGGATTTGTGTTGAACAATAATCTCCAAACTCAGGAATTCATTATTGCGGCGAAGTTCTTGACGAAACGCGCGTTGAGTATTAACTTAGTAATACGAACTTTCAAGTCACTATGGAGGACGAGGAATGGCTTCAAGGTGGAGAGTGTGGGAGATCACATTCTTTTATTTATTTTTGATAATAAGTCGGAGGTTGACAAGATCATACAAAAAAAGCCTTGGAGTTTGGATAAGCATCTGGTAGTGGTCCAATACTATGAAAAGGTGCCTATCAGAGAATTGAAATTCGAGAGGGCTGATTTTTGGGTTCAAGTCCATAACTTACCGCTCAGATTTATGAATTGTGAGGTGGCTAAAGAAATTTGTGGAATTATCAAGAAAGTCTGCAATTCCACAAACGATGCTAAGTGTGATGGTGGTTGCTTTATGTGTGTCAGAGCCACTTCGGATGTTACTTCACCTCTGTGTAAGGGAAGGGTGATCACCATGGAGGATGGACACAGGGCCGGCTCAACGAATTTGGGGGCCTTAGGCGAAAGCTATAAACGGGGCCTTTTATTATATTTAATTATAAATTCATATATTTTTTTCAATTAAAATTTATTTTTCTTGCTTTTTGAGAGGCAAAATTACTAATTAAATTTTTGCATTCAAGTTCCACTAATTCTTTTTGATGAATTTCTTTGTTCATTTATGAAACCTTCACTCAAATTTTCTGCAAGATTTTGTTTTTTACTAGTAATAAATTTGTCCATAGTTCCATTTTGAGATTCAATTAATTCTTCTCTTTGTCTTTTTATTTATTTATTATTTTTTCATATCCAGGTGGATATTTTCTAGTAGACATTTGTAATTAAAAATTATTTATGAATAAATGAAACACAATTTATAATAAAAAAAATTACAATTTAACTAGAATAATATAAATTTAATGTATAAAACAATAGAACCTGGTTTATCAAAAGCACAATTGTAGCTTTACTTAATATGATCACTTTACACTTTAAACTTGCCCAAAAAATTAAAATTAATATTAATACAAAGTAAATTATTCTAAATTTATAATTTTGTTATCAATACTTTTTTTTTTTGTACCAGTAAACCTTTTTTTTTCCAGTAAGGACTCAACTTGATCACTAAGACTAAGACCAGCCCATTATCCCTCCATGGCTCCATCCCACTAAATTTGATTTCTTAAAAAAAAAGAAGAAGAAGAAGAAGAAAACAAAACATGTAAGATTTCTAGAAAAATATAAATGATTCTATAGCCTTTAACTCTTTAAATGGGCCCATTGACCAATGACCATTCGGACCATTTTGATTCTATAGCCTTCTAGAGAAATCTAAATTTAAGAGAACAAACCAAAAACTAAAAAAAAAAAGTAAACAAAACAAGCAACTAAACTAAAGTTTGGCCAAAAAGGAGAAAAAAAACCCAGCAGGCAGCAGCAAACTCCTCTTCAAAAAAAAAAAAAAAAAAAAAAAAAAACCCGGACACCCAACAACAAACCATGAAGAAGACGAAAGAGGCAAATGAAAAGAAAACAAGAAACGAATCTGAAATGAAGATCTGTGAACACACCAAATCTATTGCCAACACCAATTGATGAGTAAGCCAACTAAAAAGTGTTTTTTTATTTATTTATAGAATGAATGAAGATGGAGAGAGTCAGAGAGTGAAGAGTGTTTTTTTTTTTTTTTTTTCTGCCTTTTTTTATTTGTCTCTTCTTTCAATTTTCTGCCTTTTGTAATCTTTTCTTCTGCAAGCTAAATATTTCTGCCTTTTGTAATCTTTTCTTCTACAAGCTAAAGATTTAGTGATGGGATTAGCCTTCGTGTCACTTCAGAGAAACGGGCCTTTTTTTTTTTTTTTTCAGATGAGAACTGCAAGCTAAATATTTGGTGATAGTGATGAGATTACTCTTCATGACACTTCAGCCTTTTTGCTTTGTGAGGAACTTTTTTTTTTTTTTTCCAGATGAAAAACCAATATTATATAATATATTATTATTACTGGGCTCCTCCTACAAGTGGGGACCTTTGAAGGTGGCCTAAATGGCCTATAGGTTCAGCCGGCACTGCAAGCAACTAAACTAAAGTTCGGCAAAAAAGAAGAAAAAAAAAAACCCAACAAGCAGTAGCAAACTCCTCTTTAAAAAAAAAAAAAAAATCTCAGACACCCAACAACAAACCATGAAGAAGACGAAATAGGCAAAGGAAAAGAAACCAAGAAACGAACCTGAAATGAACATCTGTGAATGCACCGAGTCTATTGCCAACACCAATTGATGAGTAAGCCAACTAAAAAGAGTGTTTTTTTTAGAATGAATGAAGATGGAGAGAGTCAGAGAGTGAATAGTGTTTTTTTTTCCTGTCTTTTCTTATTTGTCTCTTCTTTCAATTTTCTGCCTTTTGTAATCTTTTCTTCTGCAAGTTAAAGATTTCTGCCTTTTGTAATCTTTTCTTCTACAAGCTAAAGATTTAGTGATGGGATTAGCCTTCGTGTCACTTCAGAGAAACGGGACTTTTTTTTTTTTTTTTTTTTTTTTTTTTTTTTTTTTTTTTCCAGATGAGAACTACAAGCTAAATATTTGGTGATAGTGATGGGATTACTCTTCATGTCACTTCAACCTTTTTGCTTTGTGAGGAACGTTTTTTTTTTTTTTTTTTCCAGATGAAAAACCAATATTATACAATATATTATTATTACTGGGTCCCCTCCTACAAGTGGGGACCTTTGAAGGTGGCCTAAATGGCCTATAGGTTCAGCTGGCACTGCAGGCAACTAAACTAAAGTTCGGCCAAAAAGAAGAAAAAAAAACCCAACAAGCAGTAGCAAACTCCTCTTAAAAAAAAAAAAAAAATCCCAGACACCCAACAATAAACCATGAAGAAGACGAAATAGGCAAAGGAAAAGAAACCAAGAAACGAACATCTGTGAACGCACCAAGTCTATTGCCAACACCAATTGATGAGTAAGCCAACTAAAAAGAGTGATTTTTTTTTTAAATGAATGAAGATGGAGAGAGTCAGAGAGTGAAGAGTTTTTTTTTTTTTTTTTTTTTTTTCTGTCTTTTCTTATTTGTCTCTTCTTTCAATTTTCTGCCTTTTGTAATCTTTTCTTCTGCAAGCTAAAGATTTCTGCCTTTTGTAATCTTTTCTTCTACAAGCTAAAGATTTAGTGATGGGATTAGCCTTTGTGTCACTTTAGAGAAACGGGCCTTTTTTTTTTCCATGTGAGAACTACAAGCTAAAGATTTGGTGATGGTGATGGTGATGGTGATGGGATTACTCTTCATGTCACTTCAGCCTTTTTGCTTTGTGAGAAATGAGCTTGTTTTTTTTTTTTTATAGAATGAATGAAGATGGAGAGAGTCAAAGAGTGAAGAGTGTTTTTTTTTTTCTTCTTTTTTTTTTTTCTGCCTTTTCTTATTTGTCTATTCTTTCAATTTTCTACCTTTTGTAATCTTTTCTTCTGCAAGCTAAAGATTTCTGCCTTTTGTAATCTTTTCTTCTACAAGCTAAAGATTTAGTGATGGGATTAGCCTTTGTGTCACTTCAGAGAAACGGGCCTTTTTTATTTTTTTATTTTTAGATGAGAACTGCAAGCTAAAGATTTTGTGATGGTGATGGGATTACACTTCATATCACTTCAACCTTTTTGCTTTGTGAGAAAAGGTTTTTTTTTCTTTTTTTTCTTTTCAGATGAAAAACCAATATTATATAATATTTTATTATTATTATTGGGGCCCCTCTTACAAGTGGGGGCCTTAGGCGGTGGCCTAAATGGCCTATAGGTTCACCCGGCACTGGATGGACTACAGTTTTGGGTGGCTTTTAAATATGAATGTTTACCAAACTTATGTTATTGGTGTGGCCGCCTAAACCACGACGACAAAGATTGCTCTATTTGGATTACCAGTAAAGGCACACTATCTGATGATTCAAAGCAATTTGGCCTAAGTCTTTGAGCTCACCTGTTCTTCTCTTCAAGGAATCATGTTGCGGTGATTCAGGGTTTTTACAACAAAGCAAGAACAAACTCCATAGTTGCACCAAAGGAGGTGGTTGATGAAGTTGAATCGGAGAAGCAACCTATGGAATTGATGGTGGACAGGGAAACCATTACAGGAAATGGTGAGGTTAATCCCGGGGATTCTCTAATTCTTGATATGAATACGTTTTCTAAAATGTATCCTAACATCATTACCCAATCCATCCCTATTAATCCGGTTCCTATTATTGTGGGGAATTCATTACAGGAGAAGATTAATGAGATTAATAGAGAGCTTAAAAGATTTGAGGCATCAGCTTCAAAGTCTCACAACACAACTTCAACGATTACAGAATCCTACATGAATCAGGTCTTATTTGAAACCCTAGGTGGTCACATGATCACTAATCCATCTTAACATGACACAAGAAACACCTATAGCCATCACCTTGTCATCCATGATTTCACAAAATTTTGTCATGGCTCCACAACTAAGCCCACCCCAATGAGTAAAAACAGAAAACATATTACATGATCAAAATCTTCCATTGCTTCTCCCTTGGGTGAATCTCTTAATGCTAAACGCCCTATACCTCGAACCTATGTTCAATTCAAGTTACCTGCTAAGCAACGACTGGTTTCTTGTGGTGATGAGCCCAATCTCGAAATATTGGTAAAGGTTGTCTCCCAGCCCTGCCAAAACCAATGAGTCTACTATGTTGGAACTGTCGAGGGCTTAGAAACCAGCAGATAGATCAAAAGCTCGTTGATTTAGTACGAGCACAAGATCCTGCAGTTGTGTTTTTAGCCGAAACATGGCTGGATATAGCAAGGCTAGATGGTATTTATGAAAGGTTATGAATGGGGCATAAGCATGGGGTAGCCAGTAAATCGAGGTGGAGCCTTAGCTTTATTGTGTGGAAGCAAGATATTGATATAAGGGTTGATGATTCATCCCCTAACTTTATTGATGCTATTTTCTAAAGTGGCAAAGAAAATTCTTGGTGTTTCTCTAGTTTTTATGGAGCCTCGGAGACGCATAATCATCATATTTCCTGGAATATTTTGCATCGCCTAAGTCAGAAAGTTTCAATCCCTTGGCTGTGTGCAAGTGATTTTAATGAAATTGTTTGGGCTCATGAAAAGTATGGAGGCAGAAACAAACCTTACAAGCAGATGCAGGATTTCCATGATATCCTAGACGAATGTGGCTTTGTTGATTTGGGATTTGTGGGGAACAATTTTACATGGTGTAAAAATGATCCCGATGGAAGTACTATTTGGGAGCGGTTGGATAGAGCAATGTGCAATGATGAATGGCTAACTTCTTTCCCGGCCTCCAAGGTGGTGCATGTGGAATATGGATCCTCGACCACTAGCCTATCATTATTCACCCCCTTGGTATTCCACTATGGAGACAAAAACCATGGCGATTTGAACAGGTTTGGTTGGAAGAGGAAGGCTGCCAGAACACAATGAACTTGGCCTTAAACATCAACTCACCATGTTCGCCTATTGCCCATGTAGAAGCCAAGATTGGAAGCTGTCAAATAAAATTACAAAATTGGTGTAAGCAATGTTTTGGCAACATTACACGTGAGCTAGTAGAAAAAAGAAAGCTTTTGAAAGTTGTAGAAATTTTGGCGCAGAGGGGCTGCAGCTATGAGAACATCTTGAATTTGAAGAGGGGGATCCAAGGTTTATTGATGAAGAAAGAACAACTATGACAGCAATGGTCTAAATCCCATTCGATTTCTTTGGGTGATAGAAATACTGCTTTCTTTCATAGCAAGGCATCCCAAAGGTTTCGTATGAATTATATTCATGGTCTACGGGATCAAGCAGGAGAACTTTGTTATGGTGACGATAATGTTGCTGCTTTACTAGTGGATTATTATAAATCCTTGTTTATTGTTGCTTACCCATCTAATATTGATGTTGCGCTTCAGTCTGTTCCACAGGTTATCACAAATGAGATGAATGGTTTGCTTACCCATGATTTCACTAAAGAGGAGGTGGAAATAGCTCTAAAGCATATGACACCTCTCAAAGTCCCAAGCCTTGATGGTTTGCCTCCCATTTTTTCCAACACTACTAACAAAGTATTAGAGATGACGTGTCTAAAGCTGTCCTTTCGTGCCTCAATACAAGCTGCATCCCACCTGGGATTAATCACACATACATCACCTTAATTCCAAAGTTCAAGAGCCTAGAGCATTACCCATTGCTTTGTGCAGCATTCTTTATAAGTTGATTTCAAAAGTCCTAGCAAACTGGTTGAAGAGAATCTTTTCCCAGATTATTTCAGAGTCCTAAAGTGCTTTTTAGTCTAATAAAGTAATATCTGACAATATCTTGGTGGCGTTTGAGACCCTTCACCATATGAAGACTAAGAAATCCAGAAAATCCGGGTTTATGACCATGAAGCTGGATATGAGTAAAGCGTATGATAGGATGGAATGGGATTTCCTTTTCATTTGATGGGGAAGATGGGTTTCCATAGAAGGTGGATTGGGCTTATCTAGACATGTATCAGTTCAGTAACGTATTTTGTTCTCATCAATGGAGAACCAATGGGCAATATAATCCCAACCAAAGGTATTAGACGACCCTCTCTCACCTTATCTCTTTCTGTTATGTTCTAAAGGACTGACATATCTCATAAAAAAAAGCAGTTTTTGAAAATAAAATTCGAGGATTTTCTCTTTAAAAGAATGGACCCAAGATTTCACAACTATTTTTTGCTGATGATAGTCTACTGTTTTGTCGAGCTCAATTGGGGGATATAAACTGTATCAGAAATATTCTTGAGATGTATGAAAGTGCTTCGGGGCAATAGATTAACAAAGACAAGACCACACTTTTCTTTAGTAGATTTGTTTCTCTAGCAACTAAGGAAACAATCAAAGTGCTGTTAGGGGTCCCAAAAATAAAATGATATGAAAAGTATCTTGGTTTTCCAGCAGTGGTGGGGAGAAACTAAAAAGCTAGCTTGAATTTTATCAAACAGCGGGTGTGGGGGAAGATCCAAGGATCGAAGGAAAAAAAGGCTATCTCAAGCAGTTAAGAAGTTCTCCTTGAAGCGGTGGTGCAAGTCATTCCCACTTTTGCTATGAGCTACTTTCTTTTACCAATTTGTCTTTGGCAGGATATTGAGATGATGATTAGAAAATTTTGGTGGAGCCAACGTGGGGACTGAAAGAAAATTCATTGGAAGAAGTGAGAAATTCTTGCTAAACCCAAAAATGAAGGTGGCTTGGGATTTAAAGACCTTTGTAAATTTAACGAGGCTATGTTAACAAAGCAGGTGTAGAGATTAATTCATGATACAGATTGTTTGTTCTACAAAGTTTTTAAAGAAATATACTTTCCAAATTGCTTAGTTTTTGCAAAGTCAGGGTCATATGCTTGGAAAAGTATTCTGAAAGCTAGGAAAGTTATAGTGCAAGGTGCAAAGTGGCGTGTGGGTGATGGATGTGTATAAAAATTTTCGAAGACCAGTGGCTGCCTGGAAACAGTGGAGACCGTGTGATTCCATAAATCTTGTCCCTACCTAACTCTCCAATAGTTTCTCATCTCATTGATCCGACTACAAAGGAATGGGATTTTAGCCCCATTGATTCAATTTTTCTCCCAAGTGATGCCCAAGCAATCAAAGCAATCCCGCTATGCTCTCTCCCTTAAAAAGACCATGTGTATTAGCTGTTGGAAAATCATGGTTGCTACTCTGTTAAGCACGGGTACCAGATGTTGTATAAGGGCGATGAATCTTTAATCCCAATCCTAGATGCAACTCGGCAGTTTTGGAAGGGAATTTGGAGATTGCAAGTTCCAGGGAAGATCAAACATTTTATGTGGAAAGCGTGCCGCAATGCCCTCCCCACGAAAGTGAATTTGTTGAGACGAAAAATCCTGGAAGTTAATACATCCCAGAACTGTGATTGGTGTCCAAAATCCATTACTCATGCGTTGTGGGAGTGTGAATCAATACAGGTTGTTTGGACTTTGCATTTCGGGTGGGTAAACAGAGCTCACACTACTAGTCTATCATTTGAAGAAGAACTAATCTGTTTTATCCGACAAAAACCGCAGGCAATGGAGTTATTTGCTACTACAGCCTAGTAATCTAGTGTCAAAAAAATAAACTGAGGGTCAATGAACCAGTGGTGCTGTTGAATAGGGTTGCAGGTGGGGCTTACCAAAACCTAACCCATTTAATAATCAAAAAGTTACTTGCACAAATATCAAAGTAACAAATTAAAAAATTACTCGAAATCAAATTTCAACGGCCGAAAGGTACCCTTTGAAATGAAATTAAATATATTCAATAATGAGCAATTAATTTCAATTGATTCTTAAAATGATTAACCATAATTGATAACATGTCGAAGTTCTGTTGTTTTAAATTCAACGAAAGGATGAACTTTAATTAATCAAATAATCCAAATGAATCATTAGGTGTAACAACGAAAAATATAGCTTATCAACATAATGAAGATTTTTACTATTTGCTATCACAATAAACTTGTTTAGAGATGGGAAGTCAAATCTATTTATGATATCTAGAGTACAAGGATGAGAAGGTTATGACATAGACATGGGAAGGAAAACCAAACTTCTTCTATTAATCCACAGTTGAAGAACTGGTTCAAAAAGAAAATACAAGTGTTGGCCCTCGGGTTTAGTTCGATGATGAAATTAAAAGTGGAATGGACCTTTTTTTCTCTTTTCTCTCTCTATTTTTCAGTCCCCCCCCCCATCTGCGTCTTCCTCTTACACTTGGAGGGCTGAGATTGCAGTCCCTGAGTTACTGTCCCATCCAAAGCATGCTAGCTTGATTTACCCTATAATCTTAGCTGTGCCACCACTGTTCACGGTCATTTCGTCATTAATGCGGCCAGAGGAGTAGTTGTTATGCATTTAATGCGAAGGGGACGACTTCTACACTTCTCTTTCTTCCTCCTCCTTGTATTTTGTGCCCAGTCTGTTGCCTCTTCCTTTTGGTGTTTTAACTCCATGTACCTTGCACAATTGGTGCTTGTCCCCGAGGTCCGAGGTGTGTCCTTGGAATTAGCCTTAACTGACTAATTAAATTGGGTTAGGGGTCCTCGTCCCCACAATAGCCCCCCCAGAACCTCATTTTTCGTTCCTGACTTAGAAAAGTGAGGTTTTGGCCAATATGAGTCGTTGGTAATGGCCTACTCGCCAGTAGGTTCCCACGTGTGTACGTCCCCTTAGCTGATTGTGACCCACTCCTGACGCTTCGAAATTCACAACTCCATAATAAATGCAATAGGCGGCTAGCTGTCTCCCACACTCAGTGGTAAGATTGCAATCCAACGACCCAAAATTCGTCCCCAAAAGCGGCGAGAAGTTTTCCACTCCTTTTTTACAGACTTTATATAGGGGTATGAGAGGTTCTTATCTCTATTTCACCTCCCTAGAAGCACAAAAGAACATAAATATGCTCCCCCTACTTGATTACCCTGCCCGAGGAGTCTCTCTTCCTTGAATTCGTAAGTGTGCAAGTTTTGTTAAGAAAAGCTCTTCCCCTATTCTTTCATATTAGAAGATTTTTCCTCTTCTTTTTCCCAAATGGGTAGATTTTTTGGCTTGGTTAACACTCCCGAGCACTAAGAGGAGTTTAAGAGGTACTATAGGATTCCTAGCAATGTGTTAATACAACACTGCAACATAGGTGAGTGGCATGAGAGGAGGCCTACCAGAGCTGTTGCAATTCCCATGATTGCCTTCATTGAAGGGGGCATGAGGATTCCAATGGGTTGAGTCACTAGGGACCTTTTAAATCTTTTTAGGTTGTGCCCTACCCAATGTGTCCCAAACTTATTTAGAATACTAGGTTGTGTAGAGGCACTGAATGAAAAATTAGGCATAGACCTTACCCACCATGACGTAAATTGGTTGTACAGTTGTTAGAAGAATGCTGACGGTGGGTATTACTTAAAACCTAGGGTTCCTGCCGTTAGGCTAATCTTCTACCTCCCCGAGACGAATAAAGGCATGGACGAAGATTTTCACATCGTTTCAGGGGAGTGGCATGACGAACTCCACTGTCTTACCAAGGATGGAACTCCAAGTGGGGTGGCTTAGGGACACTTAAAAAGTCTGTGTTAGCTTAGGAAATTATGCAAACAGTTTGTTTACACATTTACTACTTCATTGTTTTGTTTCTGTAGATATATACATACTTTTCTTTTTTCTTGCTAAAATTTAAGCTTGTTTGGCCCACAAACTAACTTGAGTTCTTAATTGCTTTTCCTTAGACAAACAAGCCACTACCAAGAGACGGAGCTTGGTGAACTTCGATTTACTGAACCAAGTTTTGAGATCCGAGATCTTCCTTCATTGAGATGGCACAATTCACGTGATTCTAGGTTTTAAACCCATCTCCAATCACTTCCAAGCGTCGAAACATGTAATCAAGTCCTAAGACTCTCGTCTTGCCCTAGTTGACATGGCCGTTGAGGGATTTGTAAGTAAACCTCCTCCAGAGGGGACATAATTGGTGGAGCTTCCCACCTTCAAGGATCCTCAACCGCTCATAGAGGAAATCAATCCTTAACCCTTCGTAGAGGAAATCACATCCTCGGACGAAGAGATTAAGTCAGATTCCGTGGATAATACTTTAGAGGAGGACACTGAGAATTCCATCCGTGATGAGGACTTTGAGGTCTTTTACCATTTGAATAAGCCCGAAGAGGAAGAACTCAGCCCACATCCATCTGCAGCCCTAGTCAGCGAGGACCAAGAGGCTATTAGAGTGATAGAGAAGAGACTGCCTAACTTACTTTCTCTGCTAGAATCCCACGCCAAGACAACCCCCGTGGTCCCCGTAGTTCCCAGGCCCCCAACCCCAATTACTCTTGCCCCCACGCAAAACGACCGGCCGATAAGAAGTGGAAAAGGGACAGGAAAGGAGGTAAAGGCCCTATCGAAGAGGGTGAAGTTTAGGAGGAAACTCCTCCCGAGCCTAACAAAGCGGCAAAGGTGACCCGAGCCCAACAAAGAAGGGGAGCAGAAAGCTCGGAAGTCGTCCCAAAATGCCGATCTCGCATTTCGAACTGGAACCCGGTCTTTGAGTTGGATGACTCTCCTCTTAGTGAAGACTTTTCAATCCGTAAGTTTGACAGCGGGAGAGCGGGCTATATGGCCAACGCTGTGGAACAGGCACTTCTTTTCCAAGGGACATGGATGAACTTAGGAACTTGAAGAAGCACGAGCTCTTTCTATCTGTCAAGAGGGACTTAGCTTTGGTAAGACTCACATTTTTGTTTCTAAAACTTCGTAATTTCAGTCTTGTCCACTCTGCACATGCTTTACTAACACCTTTTACCCCTAACCATTCATAAATAGGCCACTCAGGCAGCACGTAGTGGAAGAGTGGGTTAATCAGGCATTCCGCTATTAGAAAGAAGAGGAGTCTAAGTGCTTTGCTGCGTAAAAGTCCTTGGCCCTTACAGAAAAGAAGCTAAAGGACTCCCTCCTCAAGCTGGCCAAATATGATAAGGCTAGGAAGAGCACTGAAGCTTCCATAGAGAGCTCGGAGAGGCAAGCTTGGGAGCAACTCGAGCACTTAAGGGAGGTGGAGAGCCAGCTCGTAATTTATCGAACAGCCATTTCTGAGCTGAAGAAAGAGCTTGGCCAGAAAGAGGAGGAGATGAATAAGGTCAAGCAAGCGGCATTCGAGTAAGGGCAAAAGGAGACTAAGGCGCACCTTAAATCTAAAATCCTCGTCATTTGTCGTAGCTTTTGCCTTCAGACCTGGATCGAGGCCCTTAACACTGCTTGGGTAGACCCTTCCTCTGAGTTGAGGAATCTGGAGAAAGCCTTCTACCCTCTAGCAATTAGGGTGCGTCTAGCCACTCAGCCTTCTGTCAGTGCTTTGGGCCCCGCTGTGATGAGCTCCACTGATAATCCTCCTCTGAAGTCCAGCACCATTGCTCCTGCCTAATCCAAGCCAGCTAATCAGTAGCCAAGTACCACCGTTCTAGCCAAGTCCAAATAGACCAAGCCACCTATCTCCAAGCCAAGTGCAATCGCTTCACACAGCACTTAGGTGTTAGCCAAGGTGTCTCAAATAGTAGGGGACTCCTCCACAATATCCCCAACAGTGAAAGATGTCCTCCCTGCTCCAACCCCAACTGCTGAAGCGCAACCCAGCCCAGGGACTGGGACATAGAAGGCTCCCAAGGCCTAGGCACCGTTCTCTATTTCAGTTATTGTTTATTGTAGCTTTCTTTATTTTTTTTTCTTTTTGTAGAAGGCATTTTGTCTTGGCTTAACTTCTCTCCCGCATGTACTCATTTGGACCTTGATTAGTGAAAGCCTTTTTTTTTTGTTAAAACTTTGTTTCGCTAACTCGTACTTATAGCTTTATGATTTACCATTTTATTATCAAGCTCACATATAGTTAAGTATTCGCTCCAAGGTGTTAACTTTCCCAAAGAAGGTGACCCGAGGAATCAGACCTAGCTGAGGCTTTGTCAACGTAGAAAATAACTAAGTGTTAATTTACTCAAGGTAGGTGACCCAAGGAGTTGAACCTAACCGAGATTCTATTTAGCATAGAAAATGACTAAGTGTTAATTTACCTAAGGCAGGTGACCCAAGGAGTCAAACATAACTGAGATTTTGTTTAACATGAAAAATGGCTGAGTGTTAATTTACCCAAGGCAGGTGACCCAAGGAGTCGAACCTAATCGAGGTTCTATTTAACATGAAAAATGGCTGAGTGTTAATTTACCCAAGGAAGGTGACCCGAGCAGTCGAACCTAATCGAGGTTCTATTTAACATAGAAAAATGGCTGAGTGTTAATTTACCCAAGGCAGGTGACCCGAGAAGTCAAACCTAACCGAGGTTCTGTTTGACATGAAAAATGGCTAAGTGTTAATTTACCAGGTGACCCGAGGAGTCAAACCTAATTGAGGTTCTGTTTAACATGAAAAATGGCTAAGTAAGGCAACAATAATCATAAGAAGTAAATCTGATTGCATTTAAGACATTCGCCCTTACAATATTGTTGGGCTAAAAGTAAGACCGCAAAAGTCTCGCCGAGGTCTGACAAGTGTTCGGTCTCTTTTTTACTCTTCACCACCATGTCATCAATATAAGCCTCCATGTTTTTTCCCAACTGGCTTTTAAACATTCTTGTCACCATCCTCTGATAGGTCGACCCAGCATTTTTTAGTCCGAATGGCGTTACTCAGTAATGGAAGTTTCCCTTCGAGGTTAGGAAGGTAGTTTTTTCTTGGTCTTAAAATGCCAAAGGAATTTGGAGGTAACCTTGGAAGGCCTCTAGAAAGCTCATCCTCAGATGCCCAAATGTTACATCCACCAGTTGATCAATTCTGGGAACTGAAAATGGGTCCTTTGGGCAAGCCTTGTTGAGGTCTGTGAAATCTACACATACTCCCCATTTTCTTGACTTCTTCTTCACCACCACTGTATTCGCCAACCACTCAAGGTAGAAAACCCCTTTAATCGCTCCGCTTGTTTAAGTTTATGGACCTCATCCTTAACAGCTTCAGCGTGCTCTTTTTCAAACCGTCAAGGTGCCTGTTTCTTCGTAGTAACACTAGGGTTAACTTTCAAATGATGAAAAATGAATTCAGGATCCACCCCTGGTGTTTCATACACACTCCACACAAAGACGTCCAGATTTTTTTTCAAAAACTCTACAACTACGCTTTGTCCCTCGCTAGGAGTTGAGACCCTACATGAGAATATTGATCCGCATCATCCCCAATGGTAACCCTTTCCAAATCCTCGCATGATATTGAACTTTCTGAGGGCCCTGGTGGCCCTAGCTATGATTGCTATAACGTCGGTCGTATGACCCTAGTCTCGGTGATATTGACAATACAAAATTTGATTTCTTCTAATAGGGTCACCCCCTATCTTGTTCGGCCATCTAAAATATGGTTCATGTTTGATTTTATCCAAAACTTAATATACTAGATCCTTGAAGAACGAGTTCACCATTTGAGGTGCAGCACTGTCATGAGGCTTTTGACTATAATACTCCCTCCTTAGTCGGGAGGACGGAAACTGGCCTCTTGAGTTGTCCCTCCAATCATTGGTAAGGACCTTATTTTTACCTCTGCTGAGCTCTGATTGTCCTCGACCCTTTTGTGCTCCTTGATCCAGTCCATCAATTGGTGCATACTTCGAGGGGGTTTCATGGTAAGTGATTTCCACAAATCAGAATTCGTAGGGAGGCCCACCTTAAAAGTCTGTATAGCGACATCCTAGAAATCCCCATCAATCTCATTATAAGCTTCCCAATAACAGTCAGAGTAGGCCTTCAATGTCTCTCCCTTTCTCATTGACATTGAGAGCAATGAATCCAAAGGTCTAGGAACCCGACTACATGTCAGGAATCTCGCCCTAAAAGCCTTGGTCAACTCTTCATAAGAATGTATCGACCCTTCCGCCAGACTATCAAACCATCTCATTGCCATCAGTCTAAGGCTTGAGGGGAAGACCTTGCACATCAGAGCCTTGTTCTTGGAGTGAATAGCCATCCTTTGGTTGAAGTGACTCACATGTTCAACAGGGTCAGTCCTACCATTGTAGATGGTGAAGGTAGGCTAGTTGAAGCGACAAGGGAGCTCAACTTGCTTAATATGTCGAGAAAAAGGAGAGCGGGATATTTGGAGGAGGGCTTTACCCATTGCGTCATAGCTCCTATCCCTTCTTCCTCTTAGTAGGGTAGCAGGTTTCTCACTACAATGTTTTCGTCCTAAGGTATGCTGAGAAGATGATGTAAATGACTCATTGGGTGGAGTCCTACTCCTTGGCATATAACTTCCATCACTTCTGGAACTTGAGTACTGGCTTTGAGAAGGAGTCCTATCATCTTTTCTATCTGTCCTACGTCGAAGACGTCTGCTTAATCGATCTAGCTTTCTCTCTAGATCGTGCATGTCGTTGTCCAATGACAAAGCGGCTAGCCTCTGCTGCCCCGTTCATTTCGAAGAAAGAGATGCTCCCGACTATCCATACGAGCAACATGACGATCTCTTCTCTATTCCAAATTGACAAAATAGTTCATGCCCTGGGAGCCAACGAACTCTAGTGATGTGCTCCTTCCATTATCAACCATAACTATTGAGTTGCATAAGGATATTCAAAGAGATTCCCACAAGTGGCGCCAATTGTAACTACGAAACAGCTTATCAACTTATGAAGATTTTTACTGTTTGCTATCACAATAAACTTGTTTAGAGATGAGAAGTCAAATCTGTTTATGATATCCAGCGTACAAGGATGAGAAGGTTATGACATAGACACGGGAAGGAAAACCAAACTTCTTCTATTAATCCACAGTTCAAGAACTGGTTCAAAAAGAAAATACACGTATTGGTCCTTGGGTTTAGTCCAAGGATGAAATTACAAGTGGAATGGACCTTTTTTTCTCTTTTCTCTCTCTATTTTTCTCTCCCCACCATTTGCGTCTTCCTCTTACTTTTATATCCAGTTGCAACTCATCTAAGTCTTACACTTGGAGGATTGAGATTGCAGTCCCTGAGTTCCTGTCCCATCCAAAGAATGCTAACTTGATTTGCCCTATAATCTTAGTTGTGCCACCACTGTTCACAGTCATTTCCTTATTAATGCGGCCAGAAGAGTGGTTGTCATACATTTAATGCAGAGGGAATGGCCTCTACACCTCTATTTCTTCCTCCTCCTTGTGTTTTGTGCCCAGTCTACTGCCTCTTCCGTTTGGTGTTTTAACTCCATGTATCTCGTAAAACTAGCGCTTGTCCCCGAGGTCCAAGGTGTGTCCTTGGAATTAGCCTTATCCATCGAATTAAATTGGGTTAGGGGTCCTCATCCCCACATTAGGTATTTGGATTGTTTAAGGAATTATTTATTTTTCATAAATGATAATTAATTAATAATAATAAAATCTAAATATTCTTAGGGTAAATTTGATTTGAAAATGGGTTAATTTTGATGACAGACTAAAAAGTATTCCCTAAAATTTGATAAGAATGAAAATAGGCACTAGAAGTTAATGTTGGGTCCCAAATAATATTATCAACAATATTAGTAATCCAAAATAACAATTACGCACAAGAACACAAAATTTACGTAGAAAAACCTTTCTTTTTGAAGGGAAAAACCCGAGACAAACTCCAAATCAGTTCACTATTTATCAAATCAATTACAATAATTCTTGTGAATATTTCACGGCTAAAGAAAAATCTCTCTTAATTTTATTTGCTCTCATACACCTTAATTATCTCTCTCAAAGGCAGCAACACTTTGCCCTCTCCTTTCTATTTTCTTCTCCACGCACAGCTCTCTCTTGGCTGTCTTCTTTTCTCTAAGTGGCTCTCTTTTGGCTGCTCTCTCTTTTTTCTTGTGCAACTTCCTCTTTCTTTACTTTGTCTTCAATATGCGGAATACACAAAAAAGGTTCAGCCGCCTTAGACTTCTCTTTCTAGCATAATATAAATTCCTAACATGACTTGAGTTAGGATTCTTACAAGTATTAATTATTAAACACAAATCCTACTTATTTGGAGTAGGATTCTAGGACTTGTCAACCGCGGTCACCTATTTCTAATTGAAATAGAATTCCATCAATGCTTGCATGGAAGCTCATTATCTTGGGCACAAATCCTACATGGGTTGGACTTCTATTAAGTGTCGTGCACCTCCCAAAAATCACCCCCTCTAGCCCATCGAGGAAGAAGATCTTCAATTCCAACTCTTTAGTTAGAATTCATGTTGGTCAAGCCAACTCCAAGCTTGACTTTCTTCATTATCTTCACCAACACTGAGAACACATTATCAATGTGAATACCTTTCATTATGAAGGAATTAATCTCATCTCGGATTTCATTATTAATTCAATCCCTTGGCTCCCCCTCATCAAAAGCCTAATTATTCTTGAAGCTAACAGTATGATGTTCTCCAATAATCCTCTTCTTACGAGGTTCAACAATCTATAGTGAAGGATATTGCTCCCCCTACTCAAGACCTCTAAGATCTTTGACTTCATCATTATCTCATGTAGCCTTATAATGTTCATGTTCTTCGTCACCTATTACTTCCTCATCTAAAGCACTATCAAGCAATGAAAATTTCACCCTTTTGGTATCAACACCATTAATCCCAACTTTCATCTTTGGATTCTTCACCAAATCTTAGTCTTGTTGAACTTCTTCTTACAAATCTTCACATGAGTCCTATACATACTGCAACAAGCATGCCCTTGTACAACAACCAATGACCCCCTAGTAAGTTTCCATCTTCCATTACCAAGATAGTTACAATAACCCACTTGGTCCATAGCCAATGTTGACAACACATTCATCCTTATATCTAGAATATGTCGCACATCTTTCAACATCACAGTGCTACCAACATTGGTTTCAATGCACACATTACCAATTCCCACAATTTTTGAATAACTAGAATTACCCATCTTCACAGTACCAAAGTCCCTCGCTTTGTACATGGTAAACAACCATTTCCTAGGGATAACATAGTGGGAGGCTGCAAAATCAACAACCCACTCAACATCATTATTAGCAACATGCTCACACTTTTGCTCTTCAACAAAGAGCACCACAACATTCTCAGCAATCACAGCAACTGTAGTATTTTTCTCATTATCATTCTTTTCATCTTTACCTTCAGTTTGGTTATTATTCCAATTCCAACAATCTCTTCTTATATGACCATTTTTCCCACAATAGAAGCACTCTCTAGTTCCCTTAAATTGAGATCTATCTCTTGATTGTGACCTACCATTGAATTTTCGATCATCAGGTCATCTGCTTCTATCTCTGCTTTTGTTCTCTGTGACAAAAGCTTGATCTTGTGCATTGCCTATATTCACATCTCTCTTGTGAACCTCTTCACTTAAAATTAAATCGTGAATATCATCATATTTAAGTTTGATTTTCCTTGCAGAACTACTCACCACCATTCTCATTATTTCCCAACTGTTTGGTAAAAAAGCCAAAAGAATCAATGCACGAACCTTATCATTAAATTCAATTTCCACCGAGGATAATTGATTTGTGATCATATTGAACCCATTTAGATGCTGAGCTACAGGAGTGCCTTTTGTCTTCTTCAGATTGAACAACTTCTTCATCAGATGTACCTTGTTGTTAGCCGATTGCTTTTCATACATGCCAGACAAAGCCTTCATCAGATCTATAATGGTCTTCTCCTTCACAACATTATGTGTAACTGATCTTGACAGAGTTAATCAAATAACTCTCAATACCTTTCTATTAAGAAGATTCCACTCTACATCTTTTATAGTATCAGGTTTTGTCCCCAAAAGAGGCAAATGCAATTTCTTCCCATAGAGATAATCTTCAATCTACATCCTCCAATATCCAAAGTCTATTCCATCAAACTTCTCAATTCTTGAAGCCTTGCCTTCTTCTCCAGCCATTGCTTCCACTCAAACCTATGCTTTGATACCACTTGTTAGGTCCCAAATAATATTACCAACAACATTAGCAATTCAAAATAACAATCACATACAAGAACACAAAATTTACATGGAAAACCTTTTCTCTTTGATGGGAAAAACCGCGGAACAAACTCCGAATCAATTCACTATTTCTCAAATCAATTACAATAATTCTTGTGTATCTCTACGGCTAAAAAAAATCCATCTTATTTTTCTTTGCTCTCACTCACATTAATTATCTCTCTCAAAGACAGCAACAATTTGCCCTTTCCTTTCTATTTTCTTCTCCACGCACAGCTCTCTCTTGGCTATCTACTTTACTCTAAGTGGTTCTCTCTTGGCTGCTCTCTCTTTTTTCTTATGCAGCTTCCGCTTTCTTTGCTTTCTCTGCAATATGCGGCACACCCACATGCATTTTATACACAAAAAAGGTTCAGCCGCCTTAGACTTCTTTTTCTAGCATAATATGAATTCCTAACATGACTTGAGTTAGGATTCTTACAAGTATTCATTATTAAACACAACTTCTACTTACATTTGGAGTAGGATTCTTGGACTTGTCAGCCACATTCACCTATTTCTAATTGAAATAGAATTCCATCAATGCTTGTGTGGCAAGCTCATTATCTTGGGCACAAATCCTACATGGGCTGGACTTCTATTAGGTGTCGTGCACCTCCCAATAGTTAAAGTATCAATCGATATACAGAATCATTGAGATCAAGTTCATCAAGTTTGTCAAGTATAAAATGTCATACGTTTGAAGACGAATTATAAAAATAAATAAATAAATAAAAAGCTTGATAGATAGATCAGGAGGGCAAAAACATAGCATATAATGGTAGATGAAGCTGATTCTCATTCAAGTTTTTTCTTTTTTTTTTGGCTGAATTGATTCTCATTTAAGTTGAACACTCCATTTTGCACCAAGATTTACAATTTGGAATTAAGGAATTTAGAAAGATGTGTTTATTTTATACAAGCTGAAAGCATACAACAATATTTAGTTTTCAACCAGACAAGGCTGATTACACTTGTAAGTTGCGTAAGCTCCAAAAGCCACCACCACAGCAACCGCCAAGACTTTCACAGCCATCTTCTTCCCCAGATTTAGGTTTAAAAATGATCTCTCAATCACAAGGTCGTTACAGCAGATTCCATTCAATATTATTACATTTTCTGTGGGTTTGAACCCAGTTTTAGGCATTATTACAGAAAGAACGCCGTTACCAAACTTTGCCTGAATTGCACATGTTTTACATTTCTTATCTACTTTGATTTCTTTGTTGAAGCGGCTCCATCTAGTTTCCTTTACAGGACGTTCTCCAAAGATTTTTAGGGCCCCAAGGTTGTTTATTTGAGCTTTTACTTGCTCCTTGTTGAAATCTGCACAATATAATTAAGATAGAAGAGAAATTAACCATTACCACCAGTGTGGTAGAGCCGATTTAATTTCAAGGCAAGCAAAATTGTAAAAGCTAAATAATAATAATAATATAATTAATTGGATATATATATATATATATATATATACACCTTTTCTTTTTGGCAGAAGATGTACTCCCATTTAAATCCACTAAAATGACTAATGTGATTTTGACTCTAGTTATAATGTTATATACGAATCATGTGATATTTAGTTGATTTTGTGTAATTAATAATCAACAATCACTGATGTATTAATTCATCCAAATTTAATTCAAATATATAACAACTGATAAAAAGTTCAGCAGAAAACTACTTCAATCGTGAAACAATTTTTTTTTTTTATTATTATCTGAAATCGTGAAACAAATTAATTTAAAGAAATCTAAATATATCCTTAAATTATATAACAAGCAACCTATATGGTTGATTATATAACAAGGTCCTTTCTAAATTATGGTTAAATCTAGGTAATTTCTTTCTTTTAATAATGGAGTTGGCCATGTGGGTTGAGTGTTAGAAAATAACAGTTTTTTAAAAGGTATTTTTTTGACAAAGTTTGAGCCAAAAATAGTAATGTGACTTACACCTCTTCTCGGGTTTTTTTTTTTTTTTTTTTTTTTTTTTTTTTGTAATAATGAATATTGAATTGTATTTATATCTCTACGAGGACTAAGGAGAATAACACAATATGGCTCTTCACTTCTTTGCTCAAAACCATCGAATAAGAAATTGGTTCTTTATTAATTTCAAAAGTTCCTATTTGAAAATTGATTGAGGGTAACGAAGGAACTTGAGGTTATTCTATACAGCCTTATCGTGTTTATACACACCTTCTATGAATATAAACTTAAGACCCCAAAAGGGTATCACAATTTTTTCGACAAAATTTATTTGAGTTTGAATTCTGTTGCTTGATTATTCAAAGGTTATTATCTCTAGAATATTATGTGCCGAAGAACTTAGAGGCAAGCCCAGACAAACAATAAAAATCAATCAATGGCGGAGAGGAAGATGTATTAGGATGATTTTCATTTGAAATAAATCCATTTTATTGCTAAGTTAAATCTCATAAATCTAAATATGTATTTAGTGCAACATTATTTAAAATTTTAAAATGACATGATGCTTTATATACTATTAAATTCAAGAAATAAAATTTTAAACAAGAAATAGATTCACTCTCTCTCAATAATATGGGAAGATCTAGCTTGTAAGTGGAAATACTGAAAGATTGATGGAAATGTATTAAAACTAACATCTACCAGGAAATGCAATAGTCCCCCTAAGCTCTGTTTCGTTACCATGCATAACAATATGAATTTTGGATACAAATCTACTCATTTAATCAATTCATTTTATAATTTATAAGGCATAGTTCGAATTAATTTGAACTTTTCTATCTGTTGAATTTAGGACTGAATATAAAAATCTTGAACCACATTTGACCTGATATATACTACATTAAATGAAGTTTCAAAGATTTTAATTCTAACTGTCGTTTTACCTTAGAAATATATTGTTTTGTGTTAATTGGTTAATTTATTGAAGAATCACTCTCTCTCCCTTTCTCTCAAACAAACAAACAAACGTAACTGCAAACTCACAAAGTAGGGATTTTTTGAAAAAATAATACTATTTTATATATTATTATTAAAAATAACACTATCGGGATTAAAACACACAATTTTTAGTATTGAAATTTCAAATTTTGTGTTGAAATTAGGTTTTCAAAACAGAATTTCAGTTTAAAAACATAATTGAAATCATATTTTGAAAACATAATATCAATGCAAATTTGAAATTTCAATACATAAAATAAAATGGACTTACTCTTCCAAATAATTTTACCTCTAATTTTAACAATTAATAATAAAATAATATTATTTTTCAAAAAAAAAAAATCCCTACAAACGAGGACCAGGTAAAATGAATAATATACTGTACCCTGGAGATGGACTTCAAGAATGTCACGTTCCTCCCCTCTATGCCATTTGCAGTAGGGTTCAAAATCCTCATATACGCGCGCACAAGCACAATAGTTGGGTTGAGAACAAGCGCAATATTTGGTTTCCATTAATGGAGGCTTCAATTCAGCTCTTTTTTCACTTTGGCCTGGAGGATGTATGAAGAAATACTTGATTGAAAGAAGGTATCCCGTAATGCTGTTTATATTTATATTAATTTGACTACCTAAGATGTTTCTTTTACATATTGAAATAGAACCTCTTTTTGGTTTCCTACGGTTTTGGAGCTTCCTTGTCTCTTTAACCAATCTTTCTATCTTGACGTGTGCTGTAGATGATTCCTCTTGCGTGGACGAGACAATACATATTCTATTCTTTCCTTACCTAACAATTGTTGTCAAAGACAAGACTCTTGTTTAACAACTAGCTAGCTACGAGATTCTAAAAAAACAGATAAAAAAAAAAAATTGTGAGCCATGTAGAGATGTGGCAAAATGGGCGGATTGAGCCAGGTTTAGGTTAAAAAACTGGTTCAAGTAGAAAACATATTATTTTAAGCGGCTTATAAGTGAATTTGGTTCGGTTGATCCATATCTTTCATATGATTTTTTATATTAAAAAAAAAAAACATGTATTTGCCACTCGGTAAATCATGCAAGAAATTATTTGATATAAAATGTATTACTTTAATGTGGCATTTGGTACGGGGTAATATTTTAGGATTCTCATGAATGTTTAAAGATTCTCATATTTGGTTACAAATCACGCCATGAAATCAAATGCTAGGAGAATTCGAATTTCCCCTTTAAACTCCTCTCAGTAGAAATGTGGATTCTCTTTAAAACATCTGGATATCTAGATTCTCAAGCTTAAAGGAAATTGTATTTGTTATAAATTGACAATTTTAACCATTTTTCCTTATCATTTAAGCAATTAAGATAAAATATAAAACAAATCATCAATATATATATTTTCCTTTGTCTTATCTTTTCCTACCAAAATAATATAAATATGATAAATAACTCTGTTGATATATTTTTATAACTAAGTTCTATTTAGGTTTCACGTGTGGAAAAAAAAAAAAGTTTGAAGGGGACTCTCTATTATTGCCAGGTATTCACTTTTGCTGTTATGTATGTATTACTCAACAAATTATTAATAGTTTATATTTTGTTTTTCATTATTTATTTAGATGTATATATTTTTTTAAAGGACTTGGTAGTTCACATTCAAATTTAAAGATAGAATGAGACTAGTTAAGAATCTTAAGAGATTCCCAATGAAACCAAATATAAGACTAGCTACATTCCTAGGCATCCAGATTGTAAGAAATCACATTCTTAGGAATCTGGATGCCAGGAGTAATGTAGATTCCAACATACCAAATGCCACATAGATTCACTATCCATATCACAAAAGAGTTCAGTTCAACAAATTGATACTTGTATAAAATTATACAAATTCTGATATTGTTAACAAAAAAAAAAAAAAAAAAAATTGCACAAATGTAAAGAATTCTAGTCTACCCATTGAAAATCTAATTAAAACAAACACACAAGTTTTACTTCCACACATTATTAATGTTCCAAAACAAAGAAAAAGAATTACAAATTGCCTATTGGATAGCTTTGACAAAGAATTACAAACTTCAAAACGAATTTCACAATCTAATATCTTGAAAAATAATCTAGTAGTTGTGTTTAATTTTAGATGTACAATGATTGACATTTTGTTTCTGTTGATGCTCACTTTGGCAAGGAGGTCCATAGCGGGAAGAAGCCTAGCAATATGGAAGGAAAATAGTTAGTAAATTAAGAAGAAACCATTAAGCCTGAATGGTAGGAATAATAGGTCATAGGCTTAGAAAATAGCAAATGGGCCTCAAAGAGAGCAAATGGGCCTAAAGGAGCCCAGAGAAGAATAGTAGTAAACCCATGGGCATGATATGAAATAGAAAGCAAGCAAGAATAGGCCAAAGAGACCTAAAGTAATGAATTAAATGAGTAAAGGGTCGATGGAAAGACCATGAACCCCAAAAGTAAAGGATATGGTAATTGGGCCGAGGAAATCCAAAAGACTTAGCAAAAGCCCATGAAAATATAGAATTAGAATGGGCCAAGGATGCTCGAGGAAAGGAAATGGGCTGAGGATGCCCAAAAAAGATGAAATGGGCCAATGATGCTCGTAAACAATGAAATGGGTCAAGAAAGCCCAAACTAGTATGAATACTAGCCCAATGATAATACTGGGCCGCTGGAATTAAGCAAAGAGAAAGTATACATCAAACCCAAAAGAAAGCCCAGCAAGCACGAGTCATACAATAGCACAACAAGAATGGCAAGATGGCATGGTAGAAGTGCTAGCAAACCCACAGAAGGAACAAAGGACGGATTAAAAGAAGAAAAGCCCACAATCAAGCAAGACCCAGCTCAAGAAGGAAGCAAGCTATAAAGAACAAAGGCCCAAAGACCTATTCACATCATAAGAGGCCAAGAATGAGTAGCAAAATGCACAAACAAGCCATCAAGTCATGGCAAATGCATGAGCAACAAACAACCTATGGACACACACGGAATTAGAGCACGCACAAGGCTTAAGCACCACCAACATGTACCCAGCCAATACAGGAGTGGTGGGCCATGGGTCAAAGTTAAGAAAGTGTATGGTCTGGTGGTGGGGAGAATGGGGGGCCTATTCTAGGGTTCCCGCTCAAACCCTTTTAGGGGAAATGTCCTGCTGGATGACATACTACCCAAAAGAAAGAAAGATGAGTTGAAATCACTAAGTGCATGCCATGAGGGATAGTGAGAGGCAATGCTCACCCTTATCTGGATGGGAATGCCATGATGAACAAGCAAAAAAATAAGACTATTTATCTGGTAATGGGATATGGCACAGCTAGCACAGGTAAGTGGTGGTGGCTGGCAGCTGACAAACCAGTGGGTGGTCTAGAAGGACACCCACACCAAGACAAAAATGGTTAAAGGGGTGAAATGGTAAAAACCTAGTCACGACAGGCAATATAAAAGGAGCCTTTGTTGTGCATAGTAAGGGAACACAACTAGAACCACGAAAAGATCAAGAACACGAAAGTAAAAGAAAGAAGAGTGTGATAAACAAAGAAGCAAAACTTAGAAAAGAAAGAAAGTTAGAAAGAAAAGCAGAGAGAGTAGGCAAGAGTGAGACGGCAAGCATGCACCAATAGGCTAATCTTTTCTCCCCCTCTATTCTTAGCTCCGTAAGGCAACCAATCGCGGAAAACTAACTATTTATTTGTTTTCTTATCGATTAAATATTGGTGCTATCTCATCTTCATTATTTTTATTTTATTTATATTGCGTCTTTATTGTCATAGTGCTCTTTTTCTTTTTTTTTTAGTTGGGAATTCTTTGCTTGTCCTGGCTAACAGTAAGTGCATTTCCTTTATTATTGTTATATTATACTTGCCTGCCATAACTTTCTTGTAACAGTCTCATCTACCATGGGCATGTGACCAAGGTATTAACAAAGGGGCTCTAGTTTCCGCACAAGCCAGATTGAGGTGAGTTGCAATCAGACCGGTCCTAACTCTCTTACCCAGAACCTTTGGGTCGTAGTGTGGCAAGAGGAAGCCTAACCCATAATCTCAAAAAGGCCCACCATAGTTTCAATTTGAGAATACACACCAAAGTTTGAATGTTTACTTATTTATATATAGTTTTCTTTATGAATATCATGTTATTGTTAAGTAACACACACACTAGGAAACATAACTGGTGGGGGTCCAAGATCGAGAAGGATAAGGAGTGATATATCCTTCATCAATTCATTTTTAAAGCACATTTGACTTAAGAAGTTGGTTTACCTGAGAAAAGGATAGGGAAGGTGCACAATGTCACGTGAGCGCCCGAGTGGGAAAGGTAGCCTCCTAGGAGAAGGCCAAGGCAGCTGGAAGAAGTTTCCTATCAAGGCTTACCTACTACCTCCACATTAAATGTGTAAAGTTGTGATTTACAACTATTTTGTGTTGGCTTTAATTCCATGTCAAATTTTATTGTAATTTTGTCCAATCTTTGTACCCTGTATTTTATGTTAGATTTATTTGTAAGGGTTATGTGAGAGAGAGAGAGTATGTGAAGACTCAAGGCATCTTTTGAAGACTAAAGGAGTTTTCACGGGTAGCTCGCGACTAGCCATCCCACGAAGAGAGGCATGTGCCCTGCACATGACTGGAATGTGAAGAGTCATGACAGATGGTGACAGCTGGTTTTCGCAAGTGTCTCACGGGTAAGGCCTTCCCGCGAGATACCCACGAAATAGTCTGTTTTGCTATTTTGTCCTATCTGCTCCACTACATCCTCATACACACTATATATACCATCATTACCCACATATTGAGTAAAGAGCTTTTCTAAAGAGAAAACCCTAGCCTTAAACCCTTGAGAGTGTGAGATTGTCATACCCATAATTCTACACACCATCCATTGTGGTTTTCCTCTACTCCTACCTCTCCATTTCTAAATCCTTGAGAGGTTGATAGCCCGAACACTTACCACACCCATACTGGATGTCCAGTGAGTTTTTGGTGCTGCTGGGAAGCATTGTAAGAAGCCAAGTTTTGGCGGATGCAATCGGGGCATTGCAAAATCCAAAAAGCTAAACAAAACACGATTTCGAGAAGCCTTGTTGGAGTAGGAGCTTGGAGGGCTTAGGTGCACTAGGTAGACTAGGCTTGGAGGGTCTTTTACTATTCATGTATCCCAACTTATTGTCTAGTGGATCGATTTACTACTTGGAGGGCGGCGGAGAGGTTTTTCGCCGAGTTCTTCGGTTTCCTCTTCGATAACACATCGGAGTGTTATCTTGTGTTTGCATCTCTCTTCTCTACTCTTTTAGCTTTCATTCTACTGCTGTGTTTTAATGAATATGGCTTAAAGTAGTTGTATTGTTTGTTCGCTCACATTTACTCTATTCCGCACTTAGTTTAAGTTAGAGTAAAATCAACAGAGCCATAATTTTTAATTTGGGGTCTAAACATCTCTTGTGTTTTTAACACAAATCTGAGCTTTCAATTGGTATTAGAGCGGGTGCACTTGTTGTGGTTTCATTACCTAAGTGCGATCCTAGACCCCTTGCCTTGCTATGGATAGTGTTATGGCTAAGGCTAACATGAAGTGTAGTTCATGTGTTTGTGAAAATGACTCTATGAGTATCTATAGAGATTGTCCTAGCAATGAATTTTTAGAGTTATTCAAATCTAAGAAACATGCTAGAATTTTTGTACACATGTTGAAATCCTTTGAACAAAGAAATCATGATATTCATAATAGCTTGTGTGAGTCTAATTCCTTAATTGCTGAATACAAGAGAAGGAATAGACATTTGTGTGATAAAATTGATGGTTTGAAAAGAAATCTTTACTCATATTTGAATGAAGTAAAAGAAGAGGAGTGTATCTTTGAGGATTAAGAGTGTTTATCTCATGCTTGTCTTTTCGTTCATACCTCATTGAAGGTATTTAATTCGTGCTTGTGGTATCTTGACAGCGGATGTTCGAGGCACATGACCGGAGATAAAGCACTGTTCAAAACTCTCAAGGAGAAGGAAGGCGGCTTTGTGACTTTTGAAGATGGTAGCCATTCACAAGTTCTTGGAAAAGGAACCATTGATATTCCGGGACTTCCCTTGTTGACTGATGTTCTTTACATAAAAGGTTTAAAAGTGAACTTGATGAGTATAACCCAAATATGCGATGAAGACTTCATAGTTCAATTCTCAAATAAGGGATGTTTAATTCTCAATGAAGGAGGTGTTCAAGTCTTGAAGGGACTTAGAACCACGGAAAATTGCTATGGTGTTGTTCCCAAGCCAAACATATCATGTTGAAGTGCTCGAGTAAATCTATTGGAGCTGTGGCATCAACGGTTTGGGCATGAAAATTACAAGCAGGTAGCAAAGATCTCAAAGCTTGAAGCGGTGATTGGCTTGCCAAAGTTTGGAAAGGCTGAGAACAATTTTTGTGGTCCATGTCAATTGGGAAAACAAACAAAATCAACCCATCCCAAAGTTAATGTAGTGGCTACCTCTCATCCTTTGGAGTTACTCCATGTAGATCTAATGGGTCCAATAAGAACAGAAAGCTTGGGTGGAAAACAATACATCATGGTGGTGGTTGATGATTTCTTAAGATATTATTAGGTAGAGTTCCTTAGAGAGAAGTTGGAGGCGTGCGACAAGATGGAAAGGTTATGCAAGAAGCTCCATAATGAGAAGGGAGTTCCCATAGTCAAAATAAGGAGTGATCATGGGAAAGAATTTGAAAATTCAAAATTTGAAGCATTTTGAAAAACAACTTGGATGTGTTCGCCTGGAGTACTTATGATGCACTAGAAGTTGATCCCAAGTTTATATGTCATCGGCTAAATGTAAATTCTAATATTGTGCCCATAAGACAACCACCCCGACGCTCTTCAAAAGAACATACGAAAGCAGTGAATAAGGAAGTGAATAAACTTAAGCAAGCTGGGGTAATCAAGGAAATCTTTTATCTTGAGTGGTTAGCCAATACGGTAGTGGGGAAGATTTGTGTGTAGATTTCATGGATCTGAATACAGTCTACCCAAAATATCCCTTTCCTATTCCTCGAATTGACCAGTTGGTAGATGCGATAGTTGGGCATCCTCAAATGAGCTTCTTGGATGCTTTTCAGAGATACCTCTAACCAAGAAAAAACTACTTTCTGAACTCCTACGGGTAATTATTATTATCGGGTAATGCCTTTTGGTCTCAAAAATGTTGGATCCACATATCAAAGAACAGTGACACGAATGTTTGAAGCACAGATTGGAAGGAATGTGGAGGCATACATTGATGACATGGTGGTAAAGAGCAGGCATGCCTCAAAACACTTGGCAGACCTAGAAAAGGTGTTTTCGGTGTTATGGGAACATAAACTACGCTTGAACACATCTAAGTGTTCTTTCGGAGTCAGCTCGGGAAAGTTCTTGGGCTACATGATCACGCACCGAGGAATAGAGGTTAATCCCGATCAGATTAAGGCCAATAAAAACTTACATCCTCCCTAGAATCCCAAGGAAGTGCAAAAGTTGACAGGGATGACAGTGGCATTAAATAGGTTCATTTCTCGGACAGTAGATAGGTGTCGACCCTTCTTCTAACTCCTTCATAAGTGGAAGAATTTTGAGTGGATAGAGGAGTGTGTATCAGCCTTTGAAGAGCTAAAGTAATACTTATCACATCCCCCTATTCTCTCCCGACCCGAAAAGGAGGAGGTTTTATACGCCTACATAGCAATCATGAATCATGCAGTAAGCTTGATTTTGGTTAGAAAAGAGAATGGAGTTCAAAAACTTGTCTACTATGTTAGCAAGTCCTTGCATAAGGCAGAGACTCGCTATTTGCCCTTGGAAAAAGCAATATTAGCCATTATACATGCTACGAGGAAGCTTTCCCATTATCTCTAAGTGCATACTATGGTCATTCTTACGCAACTTCCTTTACAGGCATTATTACAAAAGTCCGACTACACGGGCAGTATTGCTAAATGGGGAACCATGCTTTGGGCCTTTGATGTTAGGTATATGCCTCGTACTGCTATAAAAAGGGCAAGTTCTGGCAGATTTCATTGCTGAGTTTACTAAGAACATTACAGATAATGAGAAAGCAAGAATGGGTGTTTTGGTGGCCTCAGTTTTTGCTATTGCAATCTGGGAAGTACACACGGATGGGGCGGCAAATCGAAAAGGCTCTAGAGTAGGAATTGTGTTGGTAACCCTCGAGAAGTTGATAGTGGAGAAATCCTTACGTTTAGGCTTCCTGGCTACGAATAACGAAGCTAAGTATGAAGCTTTGTTGGCGGGGATGGCAATGGTCAGCAAGCTTGGGGGGAAGTTATAGAGATATATTCAGATTCATGCTTAGTTGTTGGGTAAGTTAATGGTGAATTTGAGGCTAGAGATGAACGAATGCAAGGATATCTTATCAAGGTTAGGCGAGCTCAAGCTTACTTTAAAAGTTTCACTTTAAGGCAAATCCCGAGGGGACAAAACTCCCATGTAGATTCGTTGGCTATGCTGGCTACCTCTTCGTGATCATGCCTACCTCGGGTTATTATTGTGGAAGATATGGTTGCTCCCAACCATGGAGAGCAGCCTTCGGTTGAAGTGCATAGTATCCAAGTTGGCCGAGTTGGATGGACCCATTGGTTACATTCTTAAAGCAAGGTCACCTACCCGAAGATAGGAGTGAGGCTGAGAAGATATGTAGGAAGGCCCACTTTATTGGCTGTCTAAGGTAGAAAAGTTGTATAAGCGTTCCCACTCGGGACCATATCTTTTATGCGTTCATCTAGGGGCCGTGAATCCCCTATTAAAGGAATTACATGAGGGAATCTATGGGAGTCATACTGGTGGGAGGTGTTTATCTTATAGAGCCCTCACCTAGGGATATTGGTGGTCAAGTATGCAGAAAGCTGCTGAAGAAAATGTTAAGAAGTGTGAACAATGTCAGAGGTATGCCCCAAATATTCATCAGCCTGGAAGGGTCTTGACTCAGTTCTCTAGTCCTTGGTCGTTTGCCCAATGGGGCTTGGATATTGTGGGACCATTTTCTAAGGCTGCGGGAAACCGAAGATGGCTCCTCGTCGGGACAGACTACATCACCAAGTGGGTGGAGGCCAAACCTCTTTCTAATATTAGGGACGTGGATGCAAAGGGGTTTATTTGGAGAAACATTGGTACTAGATTTAGGGTCCCTCATACGCTGATCTCAGACAACGGGCTCCAATTTGACAGCAAAGCCTTTAGGAGGTACAGTGGGGAGTTGGGAATCTGAAAATAGATATTCTAATCCTGCTTATCTACAAGGAAATGGGCAGGACAAAGAAATCAATAAGGCCATAGTATCTGGGTTAAAGAAAAGGCTGGACAATGTGAAAGGAAGGTGGGTAGATGAATTGCCCCATGTATTGTGGACTTATCACACCGCACCCAGAAGATCAATAGGAGAGACTCCTTTTTCGATGACTTATGGATCTAAAGCGGTCATTCCTCTTGAAGTAGGGTTCCCGACCTTGAAGACTGACCAGTTTAGTGTTGAAGAGAATAACCGTCAACTTTCAACCAGCTTAGAGTTGATTGAGGAAAGAAGAGAGGTAGCCATGGTTAAAATGGCGCATTATTAACAAAAACTTAGGCAAGGGTATGACAAGGGAATAAAGTTGAGGCTGCTAACCTCGGGGGATTTGGTCTTAAGAAAAGTGGTGGGAATGGCGAAAAATCCAGTATGGGGAAAGCTAGGCCCCAATTGGGAAGGCCCGTACCGAGTAACATCAGTGGCAGGCATTGGTGCTTATTACTTAGAAGACTTAGATGCGAATGTGATCATACACCCATGGAATGTAAATAATCTACGACGTTATTATTATTAATAATATGAAGGTTTTTGTTCATTTCTTGTTCATTTACTTTTTGTTGTAGTAGAAAGTTAAATCGTGATGACTTATGGACAATTGTTTAAGTGTTAAACAGAACCTCGGTCTTGTTCGACTCCTCAGGTCACAAGCCTTAGGTAAATTAACTCTTATATAAAATGTTTTAAGTGTTAAATAGAACCTCAGTCTTGTTCGGCTCCTTGGGTCACAAGCCTTGGGTAAATTAACTCTTATATAAAATTGTTTAAGTGCTAAATAGAACCTCGGTCTTATTCGACTCCTTGGGTCACAGGCCTTGGGTAAATTAACTCTTATATAAAATTGTTTAAGTGTTAAACAGAACCTCGGTCTTGTTCGATTCCTCGAGTCACAAGCCTTGAGTAAATTAACATTTATGTAAAAATGTCTAAGTATTGGGCAAACCTATAATCTTAAATAATTCCTCAAGTGCAAGATTTAGTTATATTCCCCTTTTATTGATAGATTATTGTGTATGGCTTCATGGGTTTTAAAGCCTAGGGCAAGTTTGTATCAGGGAACCAAAAATCAAATACAAATTAGAAGTAAGGTAGAAAGTAAATCTAATGTACATGGTAATGTCACATGCTATCTGCTTTCATTTACGAAGTATACTTATTGATGATAGAAACAAAAAAATTACAATTAAGGAAGGTTAATAGCACCAAAAAAAATGAACGGAGAAAAACTTGCATATATTTCTATTCAAAAACTAAATGTCACAAAAAGTACAAGTCCTATTAAAACTATGTGCCCTACAAAATCATCCTATGTGCTAGAAGCTAAAGAGACCTAGTTAGTTACATCTTTGGCTTTCCCTTTCTTCTTCTTATTCTTTTCAACTTCAATAACGTCTTCTAGTCCAAGTTCCACAACAGGAGATTGAGGCTATTGTTCCTTCTCTTTCTCAAAAGAAATGACAGAAGTTGAAGGCACATCGGGCTTGGGTGCTGAAGAGGTGGAGCTCAGGTTGGGGGGAGTGGAAACAAGGGTAGGAGCAATGCGAAGGGGTTGAGGGTAATAAATCCTCTCTGCCTCCCTCAAATTGGAGTCCATATTCACCCCTGCAGCACTAAGAACTTCACCCCAGACTTCGACACAGAAGGCCCGAGCAACATCCCGAAGTTGGGCAGTCGAGCTTTGAGCAGTCTTTGTCATACCTGCATCGTAGATGGCCTGCTAAGCCTTTGCTTTCTTGGCATCTTTCACTTCAAGCTGTCTCTACTATTGCTTGGTCTTTTCTATTGCCAAGGCTAGCTATGTTTCAACCTTCTTTAGAGAAACCCACGCCTGTTTCTTGAACACGGCCAAGGCCTACTCAGCATTCTTGCACGCCTTTTCCACCTCAGCTAGGTGGAATAGGGTGTCCTTGAGTCTTTTTTCTGAGTCGGCATGGACCTTCTCAAATAGCTCCAGATTATTCTCTACCTCACGAGTATTAGATAAGGCATGGTCCACCCATTCTTCAGCAATGAAGGATGTTTGCATAGCCTACAAAAACATGTGTATAAGTACCAGGATAAAAATTTTAAACATATAAAGATAAGGAATTAAGTGCATAGCTTGGCGAGGTCTCTCTTAAGTGATAGAAACACCTCACACTTCCGCAAGGATTGGAGTTCGTGCATGTCCTCGGGAAGAAAGAGTGCCTTCTCCAAACACTCGGACAGGATACCAGACCTGCCCTTCTGGGGGTCCCGAAGGGAGGCATCATCCATAACTAGATCCCCCGAACTCAATACAAAAGCTGGGTTCCATATTGAGGCCTTGGAACGCTGCTCTCCCTCAGCACCTTTGGAGGGTCCAAAAGAGGTACTCTTCTTCCATATTGAGGCCTTGGACTCCTTCGCAGGTGGTTTTTGTATTGGGCAGGTTATTTCTCCTCCTCGGCACCCTCGGATCCCTTGCCTCTTTTTCTTTTCTTTTCGGTAGCATCACTAGAAGGAGCACGTGTAGGGGCGGGGGTTGGCGGTTGAGGTACCATAGGAACTGTAGGGGTATTACCCCTAGCATGTGCAGTGAGTAAGGCTAGCAAATCTGGGGTCTTCTCTTCTAGAACCATTGCTTTAGGAATGTAGGATGCTTCTTGATTGGTACTCATAGAGGCGACGGGAAGACGAAGATGAGATGAGGCTGGGAGATCCTTAGTTTCTTCTTGATAAAAGACTTCGAAGTCTTTATCCAAGTCTTCTTGAGTAGGTTTGGGCGCATGCTCTTCTTACTTGTCTTCAGAGAGAATAGGTTGCTCTTGGGAGAAAAGTAGTTTAGATACAAGTGGGGCTAGTAATTGTGCGTCTTGGGTGCCAGGCAAAGGAGGTTGCTTTAAAAATCCAGGAATAGCAACGTCAATCAATGTTTAGATATGGTTAGATTCATGATGAGTTATTTAACTCTACCAATTTCTTTTTGGGAATATGCCTTAACTACTGTAATGTATCTTCTGAATTTAGTACCTTCAATGTCTGTTCCTAAAATACCTGTAGAGTTGTGGAATGAATGTAAGCCTAGTATGAAACATCTCCATATTTGGAGTTGTCTGGCACATGTGTTGAAAGGAAAGTCTAACAAGTTATAGTCTAAAACAGAAGTGGTTTTCTTTGTAGGATATCCAAAGGGAACTGTTGAAGGTTTATTCTATGTTCATAGAGATAATAAACTGTTTGTTAGTACAAATGCCAAATTCTTGGAAAATGACTATATGGATGATTATACTCCTAGAAGTAGAGTTATTTTGGCTGAAATGAATGACCTTTTAATTGAACAACCAATGGATGAAACTAGGGAAGATGTGGTTGTATTAGATACACCACAAGATATTACTCATGAGATGTCTAGTACACAGGTGCCTCGTTGGAGTTGGAGGATTGTAAAGCCACCTATAAGGTTTATAGGTCTGGGAGAAACTTATGAAGCTATCTCAGAAGAGGCTGAAACTGATCCTTACACTTATGAAGAAGTAATGAATGATATAGATGCTCATCATTGGGTCAAAGCTATGAAATCTGAATTAGATTCCATGTATTCCAATCGAGTTTGGGATCTTGTAAAGGCGCCTAACGGTATTAAACCTATTGGTTGCAAATAGGTTTACAAGAGGAAGAGAGTGATAGATGGAAAGGTTGAAACATTTAAAACAAGGCTAGTGGCGAAAGGGTATATTAAAAAAGAAGGTATTGATTATGAAGAAACCTTTTCACCAGTAGCAATGCTTAAATCTATCAGAATTCTCTTATCCATTGCTGCTCATTATGATTATGAGATTTGGCAAATGGATGCCAAAACTAAATTTCTAAATGGAAATCTTGAAGAGGAAATCTATATGATGCAACCGGAAGGTTTCATAGCAAAGAGCCAAGAGCATATGGTATGCAAGTTGAAAAGGTCCATTTATGGACTTAAGTAAGCATTTAGGTCATGGAACATCAGATTTGATCAAACAATCAAGTCATTTGGTTTTGAAAAAAATCTTGATGAATCATGTGTGTGCAAAAGACATCGAGACAAAGTAGTAATGTTCCTAGTGCTTTATGTTGATGATATTCTACTCATTGGAAATGACGTAGGGGTAATGTCATTGGTTAAAATTTGGTTGTCAAGCCAACTTGATATGGAGGACTTGTGTGAAGCTAACTATATTCTAGGGATCAAGCTTTGGCTAGATCGCAAGATGATGTTAGGGTTATCACAAGCTGGATATATAGATAAGGTTTTAGAACAGTTTAGCATGCAAAACTCCAAGAAAGGATTACTTCCTTTCAGACATGGAGTCCTTCTGTCTAATGACCAAAAGCCTAAGACTCAAGAGGAAGAAAATATGATGAGACAAGTTCCTTATGCTTCTATAGTGGGAAGTCTCATGTATGCCATGCTTTGTACTAGACCAGATATCTGTTATTCAATTGGCATGGTCAGTCGATATCAATCAAATCCAAGACCAAAACATTGGCAAATTGTAAAGCATATTCTTAAGTATCTACCAAGAACAAGAGATTATATACTTGTTTACCGATGTGAGGATTTGATTCCCATTGGCTATACAGATTCGGATTTTCAATCAAATCTTGATTCTAGAAAGTCCACTTCAGGTTGTGTATTCACCTTGAGAGGTGGAGCCATAAGTTGGAAGAGTGTTAAGCAATCTTGTATTGCAGACTCCACCATGGAAACTGAATATGTTGATGCTTGTGAGGCGACAAAAGAAGCTGTTTGGCTCAAAAAATTCCTTTATGATCTTGGTGTTGTGAGAATTGAGCAAATTCCTATCACATTGTTCTGTGACAATAGTAGAGCGGTTGTACAATCCAAGGATCCAAGGAATCACAAGAAAGGAAAGCACATAGAAAGAAAGTACCACATCATTCGAGACATTGTTACTCGTGAAGATGTAGTAGTAGCAAAGATTGAAAGTGCAAATAATCTAGCAGATCCCTTTACCAAAGCCTTGCCTCAAAGGACTTTCGAGTCACATTTGGAGGGAATGGGAGTTAGATTAGTGCACAATAGTCTTTAGGGCAAGTGGGAGATTGTTAGGATTAGTGCCCTTAAATCTTATTGTATGATGCTATATATGACATTATGTATGACTTAATGTTGTATTAATAAGTTGTTTTATTATAATCTAAAATAATGGTAACATGAATATTGAACATTGAACATTATCATATAGTCCATGAGATGTATAGTATGTGATTTATGTGAAGAGTCACAAAAGATATAAATCACAAGTCCTTTGTAAACTCACAAATTGGACATTTCATCTGTAAAGATTATAACATATCAACTAAGATGATTTGTCTCGATCATGGAAGTGGAGACTTCTAGTTAGTATGTTGATATATTTTAACACAGATTGAACTGGACCACTGTGAGATTTATTATTCTCTTAATGATTGTCAAATGAATAATAAATCTCACAACTTTTATTTACATGAACTCTTAATCTTGAGAAAATAATGGACATGATCATGAAGTGTAGGTTGCTTTGATATATCAGGAGTGAGATCTAAAGTTACGGTCAAAACCTCAGTATATTGGGCAACCACATTTAGTGTTGATGGAACATATATTCTCAAGATGGAATTCATAGTCTCTTAATGGAGATACAAAATATTCCCTTGAGATAAGTTTAATGGGTTTGTTATTCAGAATGTTAGGACTAACTACTTTAGTAAATAGTTACTAAAGTATATATTTATGAAATTGGATTTCATAAATATATGATGAATAACTTAAAGGATTAAACCGGATACTCAAGGATTAAGATGTAGTAATTTACAAAGTGGCAGTTGACATTTATGACTTTGTGTTACTACGAATATTTTATGAAGAGGTTGCGTGTATAATAAAGTCTTGGGATATAATTTATTAATAAGGCCTAGAGTGCAATTATATTTATACAGTGGTATTAAATATAATTAATGGTAACTTTGGACTTGTCAAAAGTTGACGAAAAAGCCCAAGGCCCATTGGAGCTAGTGTCTTATTGGTCCCACTCCAAGCCACATACTAAATCCCAATTGGAAAGGCCCTAAAGGCTAACCCAATTAGATAATCAGTTATAAGGAGAGAAACATATAGAATTTTAAGAAGATGAACATGAAATGGTGTGTATGTAAGTGTTGGACACTCTTTAATTCTCTCTTGAACAAATTCATATAACTGATTGAGAGACCACACTTCTTGGGCGTTAGTGGAATTGGAGTAAAGATTAAAAATGTTCCCAAGTGCTTATGATCTTTGTTTTGAAATTCACCGCTTCAAGATACGCTTTCTTGTTCTTAAATTCTGAAACTTAGATAGTGCATGTTATCAATAGCAAATGAAGTAGATCCATTAATTTTTTGTTGCGTATGTTTTGTACGCGATACAAACATGAATTTTCCATCAGAAAGTGGAGGCCCTAAGTTAATCTACAATCCATGGGAACCTTACCAGGTTCCCCATCTTGGGTAGGACAATGTAATCCACCATGCTAGTCTCCCGAGACGATGAGGAAGTCTTCATCCATGCCCTTATTTGACTCAAGTATACAAGAGATTAACCTAACAGAAGGGACCCTACACTTGAAATAATAACCGGGTTCTTTTCCTTTTTGACTCAAGTCTTAGTTCCCATTTTTTTGGTTTATCATATCTACACTGTTGAGGACCCTAAAGAGGTTGGGAGAGCATTAGGTCGGGGATAACCTATAATTAATAAGAAAGCCCCTAGTAACCCTACCCGTAGGAATTTCCATCCCATCTTCTATAAAGGCGATCATTGGAATAACTACTGAACCAGGTGGTCTAATTCTGACTAACCGTTCACCTAGTTCACAATGTTGGATTTCAACATTGTCAAGAATCCTATACTTAGTCCTAAAAGCAGCCATGCCTTCGGGGGTACTAGCCTAGCAAACCTATCCATAAATCCTTATAAGATTAAATTACAAATATATATATATATATATATATATATAGCAGCAAGTAAATCCCTGTGTAGTACGGAGTGTGAGACCAAACGCACCTACAAGCATTGGAAAAGCTTCACCTCGAACTACTGCTTCAACGAAAAAATTGTCAAATAAGTAAATAGGACAAAATCAGTACCAACACCTTCTTATATAGGAGTGAAAAATGAGCGGTAAATTTCCTGCTCAATAAATTACAGAAAATGAGGATCGTAGGATCATCATCATACCATAGAAAGTGGGGGGGACAAGCAACCATCTGACATAATAACTGTAGGAACGTGGATACCAAAGCGTTAGGGACGTGCAGAAGACAATTGAAGTGACATCTCCACGTGGGAATGCACTTGGCACGTATTAACTAACCCAATGTCACTAAAACCTTACTCTTAGCTCAAGTTTTAATAGCAAGGTTTTAGGGGGCTAAATATGGGGGTCCAAGGACCAAGGAGGATAAGGAGCGATATGTTCTTCATCAATTCATTTGTAAAGCACCTTTGGCCCGAGAAGTTAGTTTACCCGAGAAGAGGATGGGGAAGGTGCACAATGTCATGTGAGCGCCTGAGTGGGAGAGGTAGCCTCCTAGGGGAGGGCCAAGGTAGTTGTAAGAAGTTTCCTATAAAAGCTTACATACTACCTCCGCATTGAATGCATAGCAACAACCTTATCAGCTACATTAATGAGGAAATGACACCTGAACAGTAGATTCACAGCTAAATAGCCCCTTCTATCACCTTCAGCAAAAATTTGATGGGACAAGTGTCCTAAGGAAAATCTTCAAGTATACAAGTGGAGGGCTAGGATGCAAAGAAAAAGGAGTATATAAGGGAGGGGAACTCCCCAGCTAAAGGGATTGGATTTTTCTAAGAGAGCATGATTAAGAAGATAAGAACTGGAATAGTGGTGAAGGACATAGCTTAGGACTTGCATAAATTCTTGTATAAGAACTCATCCTCAGACTGACTCGAGGATAGCATTAATATTAATTACTCTTCAAACCAATCTTTTCCATTTTTACTTGGATCTTCGGCCTTAGTCCTAAACTTAATTAAACTTACACCAGAATCATTTTCCCATTCTCTATACAAATTCTATTGTTTTGGGCTTAATTTGAAGGTAAGGGCCTCACTATTCTCAGTGGGCATGGGCCATTAATTTTCTAGCACTTACATAACTTTTTTTTTAAAAGCCGTTTATTTTGGTTATGAAATTTTAAAAAACAAGTCTAAGCATCCATAATTTATGCCAAATTTCATTGATAAACTTCATCTTCACTCTTTTCACACTTATGAATGTGTTCATATATGTCTATAATTTCAAATATATGTTTTTAACTCTACTGCAATAAGATTATCTTGACATATATTTTGTCATTTGATATCCAAAAATTTGAATTTATCATGTTATTCATGTGAGAAGAATCTTAATTATTTTCTTCAGGCCATTATATTTGAATGACATTATATATATCAAATTATCACTACAAAACTAGACCTATAGTGGCGTTTGTGAAACGCCACTATAGGTCCGTTTGGGCTATAGCGGCGTTTTCTATAGTGACGATTACAAATGTATCTATTGTACCATTACTATAGAACTACAACGGTATTTTACAAATAACACCACTATAGGTCCATACCCTATAGTGGCATTTTTATAACGCTGTTATAGACCCTCATATTTAAAAAAAAAAAAAATGGCTATAGCAGCATTTCAAAACGCCACTATAGCCAAAAACACTGACAAAAAAGATTTTGATTGCAAAAAATTAATTTTTCATAATCAGATTAAATCAAGACCAAAACTTGTAGTAGTGTTTATGAAACGCTGCTATAGGTCCTTTTTTAAAAAAAAAATTGTTATAGGGTATCTAGAGTGGCGTTTTTTGTGAACGCCACTAAAAAAACGCTAGTATAGGCAGCTTTTTCTGTAATGTATATTTGTTAATTGAGTTTGAGTTATACGCTGTAAAGCCCAAAACAAGTAAACCAACCACGTCTTAATTTTATTATTTTTTTTACTTAAAAAAAAGGTTTGGCCAAGTTGGCCCACAAAAAAAGATCAATTTTTTTTAATGAGTCAAAAGAATTCAAGCAAGGTCGAATATTTTCCTTCAGGTTAGATTGTTGGGTCTTGACCCGTTTTGCCATGCCTAGGTATGTACAAAGCAAGGAAAACATGGTAATTTGCTTCTAAATAATTCTCTTACCACACACTTTCACACATGCTTTGTCACAAGTTTCTTATATGACAAACTGTAAGTGATGGAGAAAAAATGGTGGATTCATGTGATAGTTATAGACAACCAATCATAGTTTGTCACATAAAATAATTGAGGCAAATTATATGAGAAAGTGTTTGGCGCTATAGAGTTTTCTTGGCTTCCATGCAGCACATTAAGAAATTTAATTATGGGCCTTTGATATGGACCAAGATCTTACAGTAGACCAGGTGTAGAGTAACTAGGACAATTGGCATTCAATAATTTATCAATTTAAATTCCTTCACAAATACAGTTATACAAGAGACTATCAAAGTCTATCCTATATGCCCATTTTTTGTCACTACCCAGACCACCAATTCTGGGCTCCCCCCTCCCCTTCTTTTTTATAAAACAGAGGATTTATTAATTAATTAAGGAGCACTGTTATAAGTATCGTTCATTGGGCAATCGCAAGAAGTGCTAGCTGTAAAATATCAATGTTATGAATACTATTTTTAGACCCTGTTTCAGTCTGTCTGGTGGAACAGAATATTTCGGTACCAACTAATTTCGATGTACCATTTCAAGGTGCTTTAGGGTTCCTAAAAAATTTATATATATATATATATATATAATTTCATATCCTATTACTTTTTATATTAAAAAAAAAAACATAAAAGTTATATTTTCATACATTTATAAAAAATTTTATTTTAAAATTAATCTAATTAATTCACTTAAAATATTATTATTTTAAATAATTCTACTAATTAATTTTTTCAATGCAAAGGCAAATTTGAAATAAGCCTGGACAATGGCTTCATAATTTGGCTAAAGCACACTGCCCAAGCCAACTCTATTTACAACTTTTTTTATTATATTTTTTCCTCACCCACCATATTTCACTTTCTTCCTTTTTTTTTTCTCTTGCTTTTTCTCATCTACACAAGTCTTTTGTATCTAACTCCTTGATATTCACACTTCTCACTTTTGAATTCTATCCCATCTTTATGAGATCTACACATTAACTGACACACTATCTTATCTTTTCATGATTTCATCTTTCTTTTTATTTTTTACTCTCGCATGCAGTTTATCTCAGTTTTCCTCTCAAGTCTGTTCTCTCTTCTCTATTCTCCTCTCTCTCTCTGATGGACATCCAAATTCATTTAGCATGAATGCGTGAGCCACAACATTCCTCTAGTTTTGATACTGTTATTCTTCTAAAACTCATCATATGAAGCAAAAGAATAAAATGTGTTTGAGGAAAGGAATGATGGGATCAATTTTGGTCAATTCTGAAGATCAAGTTCAACTTTATGTGCAACAAACTCATACCGGTCGAATCTTTTATTTCAAGCGATATTAATTGAAATAGCCTAGAACTGCCAAAACATACCGAAACAGGCCGAAATCCTACCCGAGGTGGAATATAGGGGCTTGCTGTTCAAGTTTGCTTGTCGGTACGAAATTTTTCGGCCATTCTAGTCAGAACGGAACGGTATTTACAACATTGCAAAATATCACACATAATTTACATAAATAAAATTTGGACATTTATTATTGTTAGGATTAGTGCCCTAAAATCCTATTGTATAATGTTATATATGACATTATGTTATAAGTAATAAAATTGTTTTACTATCTAAAATAATGGTAACATGAATATTTGGACATTATCATATAGTCCTTGAGATGCATAGTATGTGATTTAGTCACAGAAAATGTAAATCATAAGTTCTTTGTAAACTCAGAATCTTAGTTCGTAGTTGGTGATGAAGTTGAGCATTTCATTTACGAAGACTATAACATGTCAACTAAGATGATTTATCTTGATCATGGAAGTGAAGACTTTTAATTGATATGTTAATATGTTTTAAGTGTATAAGACATATTGAGCTAGACCACTGTGAGATTTATTATTCTATTAATGATTTTAAAATGAATAATAAATCTCACGACTTTTATTTACATAAACTTGCAATCTTGAGAGAATAGTGAACCCGATCATGAAATGTAGGTTACTTTGATATATCAGGAGTAAGATCTAATTTAACGGTCAAAATCTCAGTATGTTGGGCAACCATGCACAGTGTTGAAGGAACACATATTCTCAAGATGGAATTCATAATCTATTTATAGAAATATAAAATATTCCATTAAGATAAGTTTAATGGATTTGGTTATTCAGACTGTTAGACCTAACCACTTTAGTAAAAAGCTACTAAAGTTCTTATTTTTTGAAATTGGATTTTATAAATATATATGAATAACTTAAAGGATTAAATTGGATACTCAAGGATCAAGATTTGGTAATCTTCAAAGTGACAGTTATTTATTATGACTTTGTATTATTACGAATATTTTCATGAAGATGTTAAATGTCTAATAAAGTCTTGGGATATATTTATTAATAAGTCCTAGAGTTCAATTATATTTATATAGTGGTATTAAATATAATTAATGGTAACTATGGGCTTTTCAAGAGTTGATAGATAAGCCTATAGCCCAATGGTGCTAGAGCTTTATTTGTCTCATTTGGTCTCACTTTAAGCCACACGCTAAAGCCCAATTGGGCTGGCCCAAAAGACTAACCCAATTAGATAATCAATTATTTATTTAATAAGAGCTATTAAATAAAGTAACTACTAAGAGAAAAATACAGTTTTTCCATAACACTCTGTTATTCTCTTGAACAAATACATATAGAACTGATTGAGATACCACACATCTTGTGCATACGTGGAATTGGAGTAAAGATTGAAAGTCTTCCCAAGTTCAATCTTCATTGTTTTTACTGCATCAAGGTACACCTTCCTATTCTTTGTTTCTAAAATATAGATGTTCCATGTTATCTCACATGAATGAAGTAGATTCGTTTATTTTTGCTGTGTGTTTTTGTATGAGATGCAAAAATGTGTTTTCCAACAATTGTTATCAGAGCGGTCTTCAATCTCATGTTTGTATAACATGTTGAGTGAGTTTTAGAATCAAAGAAAATTAACTTCATGGTATTTGAAAATTCTGCAGTAATTTTCTACATAGTTTAGTTTTAGAACTATTGTTTGATAAAACTGAAATTGATATTGTGATGTTGTTTTAGTTTAATTTTAAGTATGCCCAATTGAACTTTATGACTATAGCATCAATGAAATTTAGTTTTGATCTCAATCCTATTCTATTATAATCAAGGGATTGTGTTTTGTTTATGTGAAACGGCAAAAACGGTTACTAGAAATTTTTTGAAAAATTCAGTTTCACAAGTCTCAATCGATTGAGAATTCCTTTAGATCGATCAAATGTTCTTTTTGATCGATCAAACAAGAATCAAGAATCAATCGAATCAGGTAGAGGCATTGTGATGAAATTCTACCATTTTTCAATCGATTGAGTAATAGGTTCAACTGATTAAAAGTACTGAATTTTGAAAATTTCACTAAGTGTTAAAACATTAATGAAGTGCAAAGCTATGTGTGATGAGGTTACACATGTTTTCTAAATAAAAATCTTTCTTTTAAAAATTCTAGTGGGAGAAGGGTTGAATCTCACAACCTCCATTGTCAGTTAAATCATTAAGCTTGTAATCAAAAATGAAGTTATGAGCTCATCCAAGTGTGGTAGCCAAATTTTTCCACACATTCTCACCATTCTTCTCCTTTCCTTTACAAGTCTGAGGTGGAGAAGGCAACTCCTCAATTGACATAACCAAAGAAGGGACCAATGGATTATAGACAGGGGTGGAGAGGACGATCCTAACTCTACTCCTAGTCTTCTGCCTTTTAGCATGAGTGTACCTATCTTAACTAAAGCAAGTGGCCATGCCTGCAAAACAACATAAGTGGTCCATAAGGAAATGATGAAGGAAAAGATAATGACGAGGTAAGATCAAATAGCCAGAAACTTACTCCTCTCCACCCTAAGAAGCAACGTTTAGGCGTAGTCTGAGGGTTCAGGTCCTAGGCAGTGATCGTACAATGATCGATCATCTATAAACTCATCGAAATCCTTGATGCCAACAGAAAAATCCAAAGCAGCTTGGACCATATTTTGATATCGCCTTTTTAAATTAGGATGAGCTTTTGCTATAAAAAGAAGAGGGTTAAGACTAGCAAATATTCAAACGAAGAAGAAAATCAGAAGAAGGGAAGATGCACCAAATGTGGGAATCTCCCATGTACACAACAATGGAGGCACCTCATCCCAAACCTCATTAGAAGCAGTTTCCCATCCCTTCCCACAGACAAAGAAGTACCTAGACTTCTAGTCACGAAAGGAAGATAGGAGACCATATACGACCCTAGACTATCTATGCCAAGGATGAAATTCAAAATATCCATTTTGGTTGAAGGTTTCAAGTAATAGAGGTACAAGAACTCATTTAGACTGACCATGCTACCCTTGTGGACTGACATCCAGATTAAGATGACACTTACAACCGTCCGCCGTGAATTTGGGACGAGCTGACCAGGGGCAATCTTAAAATAGTTTAGTAGCTAGTGAATAAAAGGGTGGATGGGAAAACGAAGATCACAAAGAAAATTGGCCTGGTAGAAACACACATGGCCATGGGCAAAGGCTCAAGCCTTTTCACGTAGACTAGGGAGACGTACCTTCATCTCAACAAGGAATTGGAAACGCTTTCTGAGATTTTTTAGGTGTTTCCCCTCCAAGACACCTCCTCAATCAGAGCCTGGAAAGGTTTAGACAAAGAAGAAGTAGATGGTTTGGACGTCATTACATCCTCCCCTATACCCATAGGGTCTTCACTAGATGACAACATTGTGTCTAGCTCACTCAACCTCACCTTGGAGCCCACAAATCTCTCCTCGACCATCTCGCTTGCCAAGTGGTATCGGATTAGAGAATGAAAAATTAAGGGATAAAGCTCTCGTAAAACTGACCTAAGGGTGCACTTTGGAGACACAAATAAACCGACTTGGGGATGGTGACCACCTAAGTACTCGAGAAAGATGCCTAGCTAGCAAAGAAAAACGAGACGGATAGAGATCCTAGCCTAATAGCAGTGTGATCAACCATGAATCAAAAGTGCGTAAGAGAGAAAACTCTCTAGAGAAACACAGATGAAAGAAGCAAACTCAGAAGCTTGAAAATGATAAAAGGAAATACATGGAAGAAGAAAAGTTTTAAGGAAAAATGTGAAATCAGCACGGGAAAATTGAGACCCTATATTCGCACGCCCAACTAGTGAGTGAATGACATGTAGCCACCAGACGTGTGACATGAAATGCATTTAATGCGACATGAATGGCATCAAAGAATCCTCGTCATATGGAATGCAAATCGTCCGTATTCCTACCATCGTCCAAAAATACGACGAAGGAAAAAGGGGGCAACTGACAAGTACTAAAATTATGAGTTCATCATACAGCTAGCGAACCTTTAGTCCACAGGCTCATCCATACTAGTGATGAGCATACAGTCCACAAGGACGTCGTATGAGAAGACAACCATATGGCATTAATGGCGCAGCCATTAATAGTTTCGTAACCAATGAGAACCAACGGTAAAAAAGACAAATCATAAGCTATTCAAACCTCCATTTAAGCTCAGGTAGATGTTCTTATTCTCCACTAACATTCTTATTCTATGAGAGAAATTGAGAACCCTACTGACTTAATCATCAAAGAACCGTTGGCTAAAGCCACTCTAGTGTCTTTCTCTCTCATCTTTGTAAGGAACTTTTACCTCGTCATAAGCTTCGATGAGGTCAACGACTGACAACCATTTTTGGCATCATCAGACAATGTCATCGAATTATAAGGACAACTTTATTTGACAAGATCTTCTAAACTTGTGCTAATTAAATGCCCATTCATTATGAAACACTTTTAAAAGTAAACATTCATGTAAAACATGTGTACTTCTAATTATATAAACCAACGTAATATGTTCCTATGAAACACCATTAAACCTTACAACTGAAATAACCAAAACAAGAAGGAAAATTCAAAAGCAGTTCTTACTAACACAAACTCAAGCTTGCTAAGAAAGCTATGTAGACACTCAATTTTGCACTCATAATTTAACCTTGGAAAGTGACCAAAATAATCATTCTAAGTACCCAAAAATCATAATTGCATTTCATTCATTAAATCATTCATCACTGTAGATACCGTATTTTGTCTGCCTCAATTTGCGTGCCAAACCCCAAAAATTTCAAAAATATTAAATTTTTTCCATGAGGCCACGGAAACATCTAGATTGATGTGGCACAATCCATTTGAGCATCAGAGTACTTGAAGTGCCATTTCAGGTCAAATTGACCAAAATGCCCCTGGTCAACCTTGGGTTGATCGAAAGTCAAGGTCGGCCAAAATCATCCTAAAACAAAAAATTTCATGTTTCTACATCAAACCTGAGCTACTTGGTCATTTTCGTCAACTTTGACCAAGTTTGACCCAAGGTTGACTCTTGGGGGCATCAAAAACCCTAATTTTGATTTGACCATCAGAACAAGTTGAGGATAGTGTCATTGCAAAGATTATTGAATTCCTTTTCCAACAACTATTCATGGGTTAAAATTGGAGTTAAAACTGTTGACATATTCTGAAAACTGTGCAAAGTGCATTAGCTTGGTTCCCGAGGCAATAACTTTTGATCCGTCTATTGGAATTTCAATTTATTTAGTGTTTTGGAAGCTAGACATCTAGAAATTTGTAAGAATACCAAGATCAGCTCAATCCAAGACAGGTAAAACCTTCAAAAAGGCCTCCAAATTTGGCGGCCTCTAGCCGAAGGGTCACCTTTTTGCTATAAAGAACCCTAGACCCCCCTTAGATAAAAAAAATAAACAAACAAATAAAAGAATGATTTTGGGCATTTGAAGAAATTTTCTAGGCAGATTCTCTCTTTTCCTCTCTAAATTCTCTCCCAAACACATAAAAAAACCTTTGATTCCTCTCTCTTCTCAACAATCTAAAGGTAGTGTTCTTGCGCTCTTTTTCCTCTCCTTGGTCTTAGGATCTTAGATTTGAGGTTTTAAGGGTGTAGATGTAGCTTCTTAGCTACTATCTACACCATTTGCTTTATCTTGCTTCATAACATGTTTTATTAGTAAACCTTCTGAACATGCAGATACGGAAGAGTTAATCAAGTGAGTCAAGAATTGATACCCAAGTCACAACCCAAAATTTCACTCCACCACATAAAACCTATTTACCAAAAGCCCCCATGGTCGAATTCAATATCCTTAATCAGCCACCCACCAATGCAACCTGCCGCCTCAAACTTCCCCCAAAATCACCACCGTCAACTTAATATACCTTTTACAGCATTAGATGCATTTTGGTTAGTTATGGTCTACTGTTTTTGTTCTTAAAATTTTCCGTTTTGACCAACTGCTTTGTGGTCATCTTTTGGATTTATTTTGTGCTGTTAAAATTTTCAGAAGAATGTTAATGTAAATTCCATTATGTTGTTGTTGGGGCAGTTTGAGGTGGGGAATATTTTCTTGCCTGTCCCGCATGACCTTTCCTGCCTGATTTGTTCCTCGTAGGTTTTCATGTCTTGAAAAGGTGACACGGTGGGGAAAGATTTTGCTCACTCTAACCTATCTCGCCTTGTCCTTTCCCATATGTGTGTACATATGTGTTTTTTTATTTAATCTAAACTAGTCACTAACCCGTGCAATGAACGGAAAAGCTATTGACTTTGAAAAAAAATTCCAACAAGAAGTAAATAGACATTTTGCAAGATAGTTTTTTTTTTTAAATGATTAAATATTTAACTTCTATATTTTTCAATAGTTTAGAAGTGTTGTCTAACATTGAACGTTATTGAATTAGAAGTGCATAGTTACCAAAACCTACAAAGTAATTTACAATTCTCAAATTAGTAAAGCAAAAACTCTCAATAGTTATATATATACACAAACTCAAAACTAATATAAACTGCAAATATATAAATAAAAACCATGATATGAGGAAGACACACCAAGTTTCAAATTTGAGTAGCAATATGACTTTATCATAGTAATAACAATATAGACAATTCAAAACATGGAACAATATCAAAATTACAATACCTAATTCCATTATCTTTTATGTTGAATCCAAAAAAATAATTAATTGAAATTAATCCAAAAAATAATTAATCAACTAAAAATCATAGCTTTTAATAGGAAAATAGAAAATCACATGCACCTAAATAAAAAGCATTTAAGGTGAAGAATTAAGATCAAACTTCAAAATTTATAGAATCCCCAAATTCTACTTCAAATCCAAACCAAATTCAACAAATTTATATATATACCAAATAAAAATTTATCATAGGTTGCAGTTTATTTTTCTCCAAAAAATATAGATGATTTATCTGCAATGTACAATATAATTAGTAGAAAATTCAACCCAAACACCAACCCACTAAAACAATGTCAATATAAATATGGAGATTAACCCAAATACTCAAAAGAAAATCAATTCTAAACATAACAAAAGAATAAGATAGAAATAAAATCTTAGATATAAACAAATATCCACATATGTTGAATTGAAATTTTATTGAGAATAACAATATAAAAAAAATCGAAATAAAATTTATTAATCAAAGAAGAAAGTTGAATTTGATTGCTTGCATTTTTTTTTTTACGTTAGTCTTTGTTTTCTGCTTCGGTTATATATATATATATATATATATATTTATGTGTGTGTGTGTGTGTAGATTATCAACGTTTGAATTTGAGTTTAAGTTTGACTTATTAGAGAGATAAAGTTTCACTCTTTGTTAAGTGTGAACTAAACAAAAATAATTTTGTTTTAAAAAAATGATAATTTTATTTAAATATTAATGATAATGATGAGGTTGAGTTTAAGTTTGACTTGTTAGAAAGATAAAGTTTCAATCCTAGTTATGTTTGGACTGAAAAAATAATTTTATTTAAATAAAATTATAATTTTATTTAAATATTGTGCTAACGTGGAAAATCATGGAAGTTTCAAAGGTTTCGGTTATATATATATATATATATATATAGATATATATAGATTAAATCATTATATATAATTTTTTATATATAAACAAGAATCTAATATCAAGCAAAGAACAAAGGTATACAACAAATACCAAGACACTAACTCCTGCAGAAAAACAAAGTGCAAACCCAAACTGTCAGCAGTACAATACACAGTTACAATGCTCCAAAAACAATTCAACCCAACAGCAACATCATGTTGCAACCCAATCAGCCTACATGAAACAGAGCAGACAATGAAAGCACCTCTCACTCGACCATTAGTAGACCAGTTACACATGCAACTAACTAGATGCTACTTTTACTCCTAATCTATCACATGCAACCTTGTTAACTGTGATAGGCCAAGAATGTATTGACCCCTTGTGATGAATTTGCCAAGTTGAATAATTAATCAGATTAACATACAATATGTGTGGCAGCACAAACAAATCACCAACTAAAATAAAATGCAGCGAAAAATAAAGTTGACATGGTGATTTGTTTACGAATGGGGAAAACCTCCAAGGCAAAAACCTTACCGGCTGATTTTAAAGCCACCATTCCCTAGAGTTCACTATTATCACAACAAGCGGTTACAAGTAAAGGAATTCCAGTACTTTATACCAACCTGCAGTTGAACCCTTACCCTAATACACAATTGGACTTGTTTTGTAGTGGCAATCTCTCTTTTTAATGCACGGCTCCCAATATGTGACTAACCAATAGATGCGCGAATCCCAGTACGCAACTTAATCACCAACTTGAGAAAGATGTTGGTTGCAAAGTTCTTCAATTCATCAACACGATGAAGATAAAGAGAAAACCCAACGGCGTACAAACACAGTAACTTCTTCAAGAGAAAGAAGAACTAGGACAAATTAGGTTTCCGGACACAATTTGCATGAACAACTCTTTGCTTCACACTCGTGCAACTGTGCCACCTATGACGGCCTTTAAAATAATCCTTATATATGTTTAGGGCTGTGTGAAAAGAAAGCTCAAACATCTATTCACGGATTGGATGAAAATTAGAACTGAAAATCTATTTTCCATGAATCTCGATAGATACCCTATCTATCGAGCAGCTGTCGAGCATCGAGCTAAAACAGTTTTTTAAACCTCGATAGATACTAGCTGTTGAGATTTAAAAACTAGCACTTCATTACTTGTTTCTTCGACAGATTTACTTGGCTTTAACACTTGATCTTGAAACCTTATTCCTTGAAGTATTAAACACATTCTAGATCTACCCAATTACAAGTAAAGTGCGTTTTGTCAAAGGATTAGTCAATATATGATGACATATGTTCCTAACATGAAACACATATGTCCTAACAAACTGTAGAAAAATTGTTGGGCACATAAGCACCAATCCTCCATTTAATCAATGAATGTTTCAATTTTTGCATATCTTGACTTATGGATGTTGTGCAAATCATAGATGTTAGCCTCTTAAAAACTAATTTTTAGTCATATTCAGATATGTAAACTTATTCTAGACAAGACAAAACTGAATTTTTAAATTCTGGGAGAGAAAGGCCATGGGAAGATTAAGGCTTTGGGCCATCTAATCCAACTGGTTCATCTCCAACTCCACGGTTGTGCTTGAATGAGTTCATTTTGGGTATTACTAAGAGTTGATGAAGATGAGATAGAAGGGAGAGACGTAATAATTTTTAATTTCATCAAAATTTTAGTTTTACTTTGAATTTTAATTGAATATTGAATTTATATTGTAGACACTCGATTTTGCATCCATAATTAATATTGGAAGATGACTAGAGTGACCATTCCAATACTCAAAATTTAGAGTTGCATTATATGCATTAATTCATTCATTGCATATCATAAAAATGATCTTAAGATTCTAACGGTCACGATGGTATGTTCGATTTCCAAATCGGACCGTCAGATTGAAAGCTATCACAAGATCAAGTTTTCACGTTCAGCATGCATTTTGTTTGGGTGGAGCCGATCACGCGTGATTAATTTAAATGAATTGGTTAAACAATTAAAATTAATTAAATAATTTTGTGATTGATTGTTGGTCAGTGTCAAAAATAAGCCTACTTGCATGAGAATAAAGTGGATAATTAGATAACAAATAAGTTGTAGATAATCAAATCTTTTTGGAATATTTATTTACAAGATAATTATCACTTTAAAGACCTAAATATCAAGAAAAAGTGATTAATTTTTATAATACGAATCAAAAATGCATCTAGGTGCAATTTCCGGCTCGAAAATCCTCAAAAAATGAGTCCAAACCAAACCAAAACCCAAAAGCAGGCTTGGCACCCAAGAGGGCCTGTCGGTATGCTTGGTGTGCCGATTGGCCTAAACACTCGACCTGGCCCAAGGACCCCCTTATTGAGATAAAGCCTATCTTTTTCGACTTTTTAGAGATAAGGACGCATTCCAATTCGTATCTAATCTCATTCAACCTATTTTTTATTCATCTCAACCTCTATAAATAGAGGAAAAAAAAACATAATTGGGAGCTCTTCTTTTCTGACTTCTCTGCTCCCTTTACATTAAAAAAATTCTGGAGGCTTTTGCTTTAAGAACTTCTTTTTTGTAAGTAAAGTATTTCAGACCTCAAAGAAGTGAAAAAAAAAAAAAAAAAAAAAAAAAAAAAAACTAAACTTCTTTGATTTCTAAAATATTCTTTTATTTGAAGAGCACGCTCATGCAAGAGGTATTTGGTTATATTCTTCTGTCTGCTTTTTTTTTTTTTTTCCTTTCCCTTAATTATTATGTGGTGATCGTTCATTGCATGAGTTCTACCATTCTAGGAGATTAGAATTTTGGTTTCACACTAATTGTTCATATTAACGTTAATTTAAAAAAAAAAAAAAAAAAAAAAAAAAAGAACAATCATAGTACACGTATACAACTACTAATATCAACCTTTAATTTAATTTAATTTATTTAAAACCACCTCATAGATAGACACAAAATTATAATTGTTCTTATTGATTTTTTCTATACTTCTCTATCAGTTTTTTAGATAAATACAAAAACTTAGTTGTTGTTATCTTTTGTTTAAGTTACACATGATTCTTAATTAAACCGTGCATATCGCACAGGCATAACATATAATTTATATATATATATATATACACAGACATAATTGTTTTTTCTTATCTTCTTCTCCTATTATTTTTAAGTTCATAAAAATCTTAAACACAAAAGCTTAATTGTTGCTACAATTAATTGACGTTGAAGTTAGACACTCTTTTTCTAATACACAAATCTTATCCTTTTTTTTCACTCCTAAAAATTTTATTAAAACTGAGAAGTGACAATTACATCATGTAGAAGAGCTTGTTCAATAAAATAAAGATTCTCCTCTATCTAAACAGAAAAATCAGCAATGCCTATAGCATGTTTTGCTAATAAATTGACAAGCCTATTGCCTTGCCAGCGGACATAGGATAACTCAACCTGGCGAAAATCAGGGAGGGAAGACAAGCAGCTGTGCACAATAGCAACAACTGAAGCTGGAGGGGGAGCCATTTCTTTTAGAGCATTAATCAATACTAATGAGTCACCTTCAAGAATAAAATCCTGGATCAGCATGTCTTTAGCAAACTGGAGCCCAACCTCTATGGGTTTAGCTTCAACCTCTACAGCAGCAAGCAGGGCCTTGATTTTCTCACTGAAAGCTCCCACTACTCTTACCTTCAACATCTCTAATGAGTACACTAACACCACCAGCTTTCGGAGCTCCAAACACTGCGCCATCAACATTCATTTTTTACCGCATATGGGGAGGTAGAGTCCAATGCAAAGCCAAAACTGGGGTTGACATAGCCAACTTCACAAAACTGGCATGGTACTCACCCAAATAATCCATTGCCTATTGATATAGAGCACAATAGCCCTTCCTCACACCCCCCATTTCTAACCACATTTCTATTTGTACATATAACCCAAGTCACCATAATTAGCTTCTCTATCCTTTCATGGTCCCATTCAGCCTCCATGACCCCATACCATAGAAGATCAAAAAAGAGAGGAAAAATAAACCATGGTTCACATGGAAGAGATTAGAGATAGACCATATTTCAGATGGTTCGAGGATTCCAACTCCACCTGGCAAGCATCACAAAAACTGTCAACCAGAGCCCTTCTTTTCTTTAAGTTCTCCTTTGTGGGCAGAATATCTTTGCAGGCTCGCCAAGTAAAATGTCGTACCTTGTGAGAAACATTAACCTGCCAAAGATATTTCCATAACTTCCTAAGGCCACTGTCATTCGATGCAGTTACTACCTCTCACAATGAAGTCATATCCATAGCAATCTTATAAGCACTACAAACACTAAACATCCCATTTGTCGAGGGGGGCCAAATCTATTTACTCTCCGATAGATTTGAGCTCAAAGCAATCCCACAAATAGTATTAGCTTCATGGGGAAAGAAAATCCTCTAGACTAACAATCCCAAATCTTATCTTCTTTATTTCTCCCCAAATCCTAGATCTACTAATATTCCTATACACCAAGCTATTTAGTACTCCTATCATTATGTGAGCTCACCTCCACAAAAAAGCTTATTAACTTCGCCCATCACAAAAAATCTAGAAAATGCAATGTAATGGCTCAAAGTAGTAATCAACTCGAAGAACAAGAATACACTACAACAAAATGTATTTTTAGTGACAAAAATTAGTGAGGAAATATTTTTCGTCGCTATAAATACAGCTTTAGTGACGAAATATGCATTTCGTCACTAATGATGAAAAAAATTATAACATTTAGTGACGAAAAATAAATTTCGTCACTAGCGTGATCTGAAAAATGGGCGCCAGGAGAGGGAAACTTTGGCGCGAGTTTAATTAATCTATAGTGACGAAATATTTCGTCACTAAAAGTTGAAATTTTTAGTGACGAAATATTTCGTCACTGTAGGTTTTTCACTTACATGTTTTTAGTGACGAAATCACAATTCGTCACTAAAAGTATGCTTTAGTGATGAAATATGAATTTCGTCTCTAAAAACCTTAACAAAGCCTTGGTTCAGTAGTGACGAAACTGACATTCGCCACTAAAAACATAAAAACCTGATACCTTTAGTGACGACAAAGTAGGCATTAGCGACAGAAAAGGTTCGTTGCTAGAGACCTAAGTATATTAGGTCACTTAACCCTTTCATTTTGTCATTTCTCTCTTTTATTTCAGCTCCCAAAAGCTTCCCACACAAAAGAACCTTCAGACTAAATACACCGAACCTTCAGATCAACACACAATCGGCGACAGTTCCTATCGGTGATGGCGACGGTTCCTATCGGCGAGACGGCGATGCTTCCATTCGGCGGTTTCTATCGGCGACGGCTCCCATTCGTCGCCGATTTCGTGTCCATCGCGACGATTCAAACGCCGACGACGGTTCCCATTCATCGTCGATTTCTTGTCCATCGCGAAGATTCAAACGCCGGAGACGCTTCAGCTCCCAATCGCGACGATTCAGACGCCAGCCCCGATCGCGACTCTTCAGCTTGCCGGCGATGCTTCTCTCCCAATCACGACAATTCAACTCCCAATCGCCAGCAACGCTTTAGTCGCACCATCTAGCGACGCTTTAGTTCACACCATCCAGCGACGCTTCCGGCGACACTTCAGTTCACAACGCTTCCAGGTTTTTTTTTTTTTTTCCTTTTAGAGTTAATTTTTTTTGTTAATTTTTGTTTCTAAATGCTTGATGTTAATTTTTCTGCTTGATGTTAATTTTTTTTTTCCTTTTTGTTTTTTTTTTTTTCAAGAAAATAGGAGAACATAAAGTTTTAGAAATAATAATAATAATAATAATAATAATAATAATAATAATTTGTTTTGTGATTGTATTTCCTCTGCTATCTGATTACTTCTATAGTTCAATAGAAGATTGGGGGTTTTGTTATTGTCTTATTGATGTTGTTTTCTGCGATGGTTGATGATTATTTGTATGATCTCAGTTAATTATCTTATTCTTTTCAATGACTACATGACTGTTATATGATTAGAGAATCACTCTGTGGGAAAAATTCTTATGGAGTTAGGATCACTTTTAATCCAATCTCTCTTTGGTTCTTGAGTGAACATGGGAAATTTAGATGTATGACTATGATGTTAGATTGTTAATTAGATAGTTAAAGGACTCTCCTTTGTCTTTTTGTTTGGGTAAGCAATTTTGTTTTCAAAAAGGTGGAGCTGTGTTAACTAAGCTAATAAATTGAAAGAACTAGACTTAGGAGAGTGGATGATTCTGTTTGATGGCTGAAACACTGAATAAATTCAGTCAATATTTTCTGTTTGAGATTTGTTCTCTGTGGTGGGACGGTTTGTCTAATTTTGAATAGAGACCGTTCTCATTTTGTATAGATTTTTTTGGATGAGGGTTGTGTTGTTGTTGTTTGTGAACTAGAATGGTGGTTGTGGTTGTGGAATGATGATTGTTTTAGCATTTTGGTGACTTTGATGGTATCCTTTTTGGGTTAGCTGAAATTGTTGTGAAATGTTTTTGGGTCTCAGTTTTGGGTCTTCACTTTGATAAAGCCAAATTATTGTTTTATGGTTTAGTTAGTTATTTTAGATTATTGTTTGTGTTCCTCATTTTTCAATTTTGTTTCTCTTTCTGCAAGAAAGCATTTCAATAGTAAGTGTCCCTTTGGCAAAAACTAGTGATTGATCACTCCTAGCCTGGTGCCTTCACTTCTTTTTATTATGAGAGGATCATATTCAAGATTGAAGTACTTATAAATTTAACTTTTCTTTTGCAGGCTAAATACAAATTGTTAGCAATAACTTTGTATTTTTTTCTGAAAGTTGTAAGCTTCGCTTGAGCAAAGTAAGTAAATTTTAGTTGAAAACCTTATAAAACTCTATACGTGTGATGTTGGAAATTATATTTGTGGTGGAATGTTGTGTTGGAGAAAGCAGGTGGCTTACATGGTGTTATAAGGTCTGTTAAACTAATATTGGGACTGTTTTTCATTTATTGCAAATGTTAATGAGTATTGTTGATTAGATGTGATGAATAGTATTTTATTTGATTTAAATACTTGTAAAACTCTATACTTGTGATGTTTGTGATTGATTTTGTGGTGGTATGTTGTGTTGGAGCAAGCGGGTGGCTTGCATGGTGTTATAAGGTGGGTTAAACTAATATTGGGAGTGTTTTTCATTTCTTGCAAATGTTAATGAGTATTGTTGATTAGATGTGATGAATAGTATTTTATTTGATTTAAATACTTGTAAAACTCTATACTTGTGATGTTTGTGATTGGTTTTGTGGTGGTATATTGTGTTGGAGCAAGCGGGTGGCTTGCATGGTGTTATAAGGTGGGTTAAACTAATATTGGGAGTGTTTTTCATTTCTTGCAAATGTGAATGAGTACTGTTGATTAGATGTGATGAATAGTATTTTATTTGATTTCAATACTTGTGCATTCATGAATGAGATAGAACTTTATCTAAGTAGCTTATAGACTTAGATGTTAGAATACATTATGCATGAGTTATTCTTATTTTACTAAAGTAGCATTTACCTTATTGTAGTCAAACATGGATAAAAGTTGGATGCCAATGGCTAAGACACCTGATGGCAGATTAAGTCGTCCATATATTGAAAAGGTCAATACATTTATTAATTTTGCAAGATCGGTTGTGGACTTGAGTGGTAATATTCCGTGCCTGTGTATTCACTGTGTGAATTGCTATCGACAATCTCTTCAAATTGTGCATATCCATTTGCTTCATCGTGGGATTATGCAATCTTACGTTAATTGGTATAATCATGGAGAACTTCGTGTATTGAACGAGAACATTCATGATAATGAAATGTCGGATGGTGATCATATGGATGGTATCAATGCCTTGGTAGGTGACCGAATTAGAGGGGAACCAAGAAATGCAACCGAAGATGAGGAGGTGCGTCATTTTGACAAACTTGAGGAAGATGCAAAGCGTGAGTTGTATCGGGGTTGCACTGATTATAGTATCTTGAAGTTTGTTATTGAGATGTTGAATGTAAAGGTAATGACCAACTTGAGTAATAAGGGACTTAATATGATGCTAGAATTGCTAACAAAGGTTTTACCAAAAGATAACTTGATTCCAAGGTCAACTTATGAAGCAAAGAAGATATTACGTGACTTGGGCATGTCATATGAGCATATAGATGCATGCCAAAATGATTGTGCACTATTTTGGAAGGAAAATGAAAACCTTGATAAATGTCTGGTGTGTGAGACGCCTAGGTACAAGGATACACGTGCCCAAGGTAAAAAGATTCCTCATAAGGTATTGCGTTACTTCCTGTTGACACCGAGATTAAGGAGATTGTACATGTTAGGCCAAAGAGTTAAGGACATGAGATGGTATATAGACAAACGAGTGGATGATGGGATAATGAGGCATCCGGCTGATAGTGAGGAGTGGAAGGAGTTTGATTTGCAACATCCTGATTTTACCCTCGAACCTCGCAATGTAAGGTTGAGGTTGGCTACAGATAGATTTAACCCTTTTGGGAATATGAACAACAACTATAGTATGTGGCCTATCATAATTATCCCCTATAACCTACCGCCTTGGCTGGTTATGAAGGAGCCATATTTCATGTTGTCCTTGCTTATTCTTGGTCCCCATCAACCAGGAAATGAGATTGATACTTACTTGATCCATTGGTTAACGAGTTGAAGGAGTTGTGGGAAGAAGGTGTAGAAACTTATGATGCTTATAGTAAAGAGCATTTTCAGATGCGTGCAACTTTGTTGTGGATAATACATGACTATCCTGGATTTGGTAACGTGTCTGGGTGGAGGACAAAGGGTTATCATTCTTGTTACACTTGCAACGATGAACCATATTCAGAAGCTTTGGAAAGTAAAATTGGATTCATTAACCATCGAGCTTATTTGCCTATGGAACATCATTGGAGACAGTCGGTTGCATAATGGTTTATCGGAGAAACATAAGAGATCTTTAGAGTTACAAGTGGGAAAGATACAAGAGCAGTTAGATAGAATGCCAAATATAATTTTAGGAAAGCATTCAAGTAATAAGAAGAGACAACCCATTGGGGAGCCAAATTGGTCAAAGGTAAGTATTTTGTATAAACTTCCATACTGGAAGAATAAGAAGCTTAAGCACAACATTGATGTCATGCATGTGGAGAAGAACATTAGTGAGGGTACTTACGGTACTTTGTTGGGCATTGAAGGGAGAAATAAGGACACTGACAAGGCACGGATAGACTTGCAAAATATGAACTTTAGGCACACGTTGCATTTGAAACAACATCCTGATGGATCATATGACAAGCCTCGGGCTTTTTTTTCATTAAGCCCAAATGAAAAGGATGGTTTCTATGACTTTTTGAAATCAGTCAAGTATCCAGATGGCTATGCAGCCAACATATCAAGGTCAGTGAATGCAAAAAATGGTAGATTATCTGGTTTGAAAAGCCACGACTGTCATGTGCTACTACAACGAATTCTTCCAATTGGGTTGCGAGGGTTTACACATAAAGATATTAGTATTGTATTGTTTGAGTTGGGCAACTTCTTTCAAGACTTATGCTCAAGGACCCTAAAGCGGAGTGAATTGGAGAAACTAGAAGAACGTATAGTTCTTATACTATGCAAGTTTGAGAGGTTCTTTCCTCCAGCATTCTTTGATGTTATGGTCCACCTTGCTGTTCACTTGCCTCGAGAAGCAATTCTAGGAGGCCCGGTACAATATTGGTGGATGTACCCAATTGAAAGGTAATTAGACCCTTTAATGCATCCATCAATTGTATCTTTCCCACGTGGTATAAAATCACATAATGTGTGTATTTTTTCCTCGTAGGTACCTTGGAAAATTGAAAAGATATGTTTCGAATCAAGCTCAACCAGAAGGTTCGATTGCAGAGGCTTACATTCTCAAAGAATGTATTAACAACTGGTCTTTGTATATTGATGGGATTGAAACTGTGCATAATCGAAGAGAAAGAAATGAAGATTTTGGTGAATCTAGTGAAGGATTGATAGTTTTTTCACAGACTGCCCGACCTACAGGTGGTAAGCGGAATGATGGCAACTTGTCTCGTGCATTGCTTGATAGTGCTCATTGGTACTTATTGTACAATAGTCCTAAGCTAGAGCCTTATTTAAAGTATGTGATTTCATATGCATGTATTGTTTGATCAAGTTTTGAATATTATCTGCAATGCTTAGCTGAAAATAAATCACCTTAATTTTAACAGTGAACACAAAAGTACATTGCATAATCCTACTGGAGAAGCCATAACTCAAATCCAACGACAAGAGTTTCCCAAGTTGTTCAGAAAACGTGTAAGACATTTGAAATTTAATCACACACTAATAAAAATTAAACATTTAAATAGTTTCATCATTACTTATTACTAATTAATATCACTTGTTGTATGTCATTATAGATGAATAGATTGAAAGTTAACGAGTCACCAGAAGCTACTAAAGAGTTATGGTCATTAGCAAATGGTCCTAAGCCGCATGTGAAGGAGTACACAGTTTGTATGGTTAATGGTGTAAAATTTCATACAAAGGACCTAGACAATCGTCGTGTAACCCAAAACAATGGTGTATGTACCGAAGGGGACCATGAGGGAGAAATGCACGACTTCTATGGTCATGTGTGCAAAACTTGGGAATTGGAGTATGTGTTTCGCCATAAAGTTATTTTGTTCCAGTGTAAATGGTACAATACTGGTACCAATGGTTGAAGGAGAACGATAAGAACCGATGCACACTGCACAAGCATTGATGTTACAAGTCGGTAGTATGAAAATGACCCTTTTATACTTCCTAGTCAAGCGAGACAAGTTTTTTACCTTCAAGATACCAAATTGGGTGAACCTTGGAAAATTGTGCAATCCATCCAACATAGGGGAGTGTTTGATGTCCCGGACGTCGGGGGTGGAGAATCCAATGATAATACAGAAGATAGTGACGCATTTCAACAAGAAGCGATTGTTGATGTTGTCTCTATCAATGTCGAGGACAATATTATTGACTATTGTATGGGTGATGTTGAAACTGAGGTTGTTCTTGAAGGTGGAACTTCAAGAGATGCTAATCAAAATGAAGAGCATGACATACCTAATGTTGATCTTGATATGGATTATGATATGTAGAGTTCATAACAATTGTTTTAAATGTTGTGTGCTTATCTTAAAGTTTTATGCTTGTCTAAGTAGCAATTGTTTTGTACTTATCTTGAACTTGATATGGATATTGATGTGGTCATTTGTTGTGTTGAGTTAGTAGTAATTGTGTTCAAATTTTGCACTTGTGAATTGCTTGATATGGATAATGGCATAGACTATAATATGTAAAGTTAGCAGTAATTGTTATTGAAATGTTTTGTACTTATCTTGAACTTGATGACATCAATACATAGTTTCAAAAAATGCCCAAAAAGGCCAAATACACTCATAACATACTGAGGTATAAGATGGCAAGATTGGATAAAATGAGGCAAAACCAAGAGAGAATTGATGCTTTAGGATTGAAGCATATCTCAACTTCTCTAAAGGATACTGCATAGTCCAATTGTGCAAAAGGGAAAAGAAGTAGAGTTAGTGTTGTGGTAGATGATGATTATGTACCACCTATTGATGACGATGACAATGATGATGAGTCATCTAATTCTGTAATCCATAAGGTACAATAGATGATAATAATTTTATTGTTCCATTACTTGTAATGACTTTGTTGTTCCATTATATGTATGTTTGTTAGTTACAAATGGCACCAGGACAACTTACACGCTCAAAGTTCTTCTAGTACGGCATTTATCCCGGTGGTCCAATCTACGGAAACACCTCCTGAAGCAAATCCTCCCATCCAAAGTTCTTCTAGTGCGGAGGCACAGACTACTGGCACATTAACTAGCACGACTAGTAATTACATAGAACATACTTAATTACAACTGCACCCTGTTTTTACTATTGAGATTATACTTCACTTAATTTAGTTATAATATACATGGAATGTATAATTTCTTAACATTAATAATATTTAAATAGGATCTGCTAGCAGAAATACCCGTGGAACAACACGTGGTATAGCAGTACGGGCACTTGTTGAAAAAAATGGTAAGTTGCCAGTACGTATAGTTGCAGAATATGATGCTCCTGTTGAGAAGAATGCATGCAAGCTTGTCAATCAAATTGGCTTACAAGTGCAAAGTAATTTGTCCAATTACAACGTGAAAAATTGGAAAAATGTTGATGCTGCTACTAGAGATGTGGTGCTTCAAAATATCGCGGTAAATTTACATTGATAACGTCTAACTCGTCTTTGTTGTCACTAAGCATATTAAATTCATATAATAGAATTTTTATAATACATATACACTTTATTTTACAGGATCAGTTTGAGCTACAAGGGGATTCCAACTTGGTAACGAAAACATTAAATAAAAAATGTGGAAGATTATTGAGTTCCAGCTCTTACAAGTTGCATCAAGCTTATAAAAAGCTCGTACAATCTCATGGTGCTGACTATGAAAGAAGCCACCCGCCAAAGAATGCCAAACTTGAGCTATGGACTGAACTCATTGATGAGAGATGGACCAATAAGGATTGGCTGGTAAATTATTTATGCATATATTATTATTATCCAATGTTTACTATATTATGTTGTAAACTAATTAGATTAATACTTAGATAAAGTAAATGTATACTGTTTTATTCATGATCTAATAGATATCTTGAATGTTGTTTATTAGGAAAAATCAATAAAGAACTCTGAAAATAGGAAAAAAACTTCAGGCAAACATAGATGGGGACAAAGGCACTTGCTGCGTATTTTTTCATTTTTCTTAAACTTTAGTATATACATGTTGTGATTAATTAAGTATAACTATCTAACACTTGAATGTTAATTAATCAGACAAATAGTAATGACGGTCAAGTTCCTGAATTGGCAAAAATCTTCAAAGATGTCCATTTCAATCCAAATACAAATATGTGGATGCACCATGAGGATGAAGCGACATATGTATGTATATCATTCCATCCTTATCATTCCATCTCCATCATGTTTGTAAAGCTATAACGTATGTATTATTAATGTTGTGATTGTTTCTTTATTTCTCTTTTTCAAATGATAGGAAAATATTCTCAAAGTGCAAGAGGATCATTGTCAAGATCCTAATGCAATTCCCCTTACACAAAAGGAGATCTCAAACTTGGTTTTTAAGAAGAAGTCCGGTATAGTAAAAGGATTTGGCATGAGACCTTCCTCTTCTCTAGTAACCACCGCCTCATCTAATTCCTCGGTGGAGTATATTCAACAGTTAGAAAATGAGATCATTGAGCTCAAAGAGGCAAGAGCTAGGGACCAAGAGGAGCAAGCTAGGGACCAAGAGGCACGAGCTAAGCAAGAAGAGGTCCAAAAGAATATTCTTAACTTTTTAAGGAGGAATGGTTATGATGACGCTCTTACCTATGGGGGTAATTCAACTTCAAGTTAAAACATTTTTTGGTTAGTACTTTCTTTTAGCAATTGACCCACATTACATGGTGTGACTACTCTTAATGTATTGTTAGAAATGTTTCTTTTAACATAATTAATGTTTTTACTTTACGATTTTAATGTAGTATTGTGTTTATATTTGTGCATATTTCTTATTGGTGGTTTTAAGGAGATTTACTTTTGGCATTACTTGAAGACATATGAGGACATCTTCCGTTAATTCTAATTATATTATGCTACACTTTTTGTATTGTTATAAAACATCTTGAGTTATTGTATATGTTGAAAACAATTATTGTATAGAAAGAGTTTGAATTAGATACTTGTTTTAATTTTTACTTGTGAAATGTATGGATCTTTTTTTATAAATGTGTTGTTGAAATAAATGTATTATTCAAATGTGAGGTTTTAGTAATGTAATAACAGGTTACAAGTTAATATCAAAACCATGAAAAAAATAAAAACAGAAAATAAGTTTTAGTGACGAAATATTTCATCACTAAATGTAACCAAATTTTGTAAGAAATGGTTTTAGTGACGAAAATTTTCATCACTATATGTGCATGGATTTTCTTAAAAATAGTTTTAGTGACGAACTTTTTCTTATGTACCCGATAAATAGTTTTAGTGACGAAATTATTCGTCACTAAATATGATTTAATAAACTAAAGTGTTTTTAGTGACGAAATATTTTCGTCACTAAATGGTGTTTTTAGTGAGGAAAACCTTTAATGACGAAACGTTTTCGTCTCTAAAAGTTTTTTAAAAAAAATCAAATCAAACTTTTAGTGACGAAAATTTTCATCACTATATGTGCATGGATTTTCTTAAAAATAGTTTTAGTGACGAACTTTTTCTTATGTACCCGATAAATAGTTTTAGTGACGAAATTATTCGTCACTAAATATGATTTAATAAACTAAAGTGTTTTTAGTGACGAAATATTTTCGTCACTGAATGGTGTTTTTAGTGAGGAAAACCTTTAGTGACGAAATGTTTTCGTCTCTAAAAGTTTTTTTTAAAAAAATCAAATCGGACTTTTAGTGACGAAATTTTTCGTCACCAGGACTTTTAGTGATGGGGTTTCAGCGACGAAATGAATTTCGTCACTAAAAGTCCAATTTCGTCACTAAAGGTTCTTAGTGACGAAATCCTGGACTTTTAGTGACGAATTTTTTCGTCACTGAAAATACATTTTGTTGTAGTGATAAGTTGACAAAGAATAGTGGTGGTGGGATTATGAGCACTGAAACCTTTGAATCTTTGATTCTCTGAACCAATTTTCAAAGGTAATAAGGATATAGGATTTCACCATCTGAGTCAAGTATACCCACCCTTCTTTTGTTTTGTTTTTTATTTTATTTTGTTTTTGGTGTGAGGATGAGGAAAAGAAAAAAAAAATATATATATATATATATATATTTGAATTTGAAAAAGAATGCAAATAAGCCGAGTTTGAATATTTTTTTATGAACCCAAGTAGTTCCCAATATAAACAATGCAACACAATTGCCACAAGCTTGATCCAATGATTAGGAGGTAGAACAAGATGAGAAAGAGGACCCTTAAACAGTAGCATCAAGGTATTAATCATTAACAATTTTTTTCAAATATAAATGTAATAATGATTTTTTTTTTTTTTTTGAATACAAAGTATTTTAACATACACATGGGGAGAGGCAAGAAAGTTTTAAAGAAACTGACAATGGTGTATATATAAAAGGACCTAACTCTTTTTTTTAAAAAAAATAATTACAACATGCTGCTAACTCTTAGATATACAGCACATGCTTTAAACCTCTTTAACTCACACTCATTTTTCTATGTGGGATTAATGTAATCGTGATCTTATAATATATAAACTTAAATAATTCCCTTATACTATATCTAATTATATATAACGATTTAATTAAGTAAATAAATCTATTTATTTACTATTTCTTAAGTTTAAATATTACTAAAAAAATTACTAATTGACGTAAGTAGAATTTAATCAAATTAATTATGTTAGAGTGAAAACTAATGTTTTTCTCTTTGGAACCATATAAAATATTTAAATGAAACAAGTTTTTTCAATTTTAGATTTATAGATAAACAATTTATCTTAATTTTTTTAATTGAAGTTTTTACTAAACCATGTTTTAAATTATTTTATGGATTGCATTTATATATTCAATCTTAGGCATTTTCATTTATATCTGTGTGTATATTGTGATGCTTAATGTTTTCAATTATAATTATTTTTTAATGTATATAAAGTTGGAGCTACAAATATATATATATATATATATATATATATATATATATATATATTAATAAAACTTAATCTCACACAACAGGCATTCATTATATAACTTAAACTAAAAGATTACTTCACTTCTAAAAAAAAAAGTAAAAGAATAATTTATTTTTATTATCTATTTTATTATTTAATTTCAATGAAATTAAGAAATATTTTCTTTAGTTTACATGCAATTCTTGATTAAGTTCTGCATCGCACAGGCATAATGGTAGTGTGTGTGTGTGTGTGTGTGTATCACAACCGATCATGTCAATAATGTCAATAATAATAAAAAATATTTAAGTAATAAAATTTTAAAAATAAATTTCACTACTGAATGAAATATAATTTTGGAAAGAGAGAGAGGATATAAACTAATATTTGGTATATATCTTTGTAATAAAAAATTACTAGTTTCACCAAAATGACTACAAGTAGTACTCCTAAACAAAGAAAACATATGTAGGTTTGTGAGTCAACTTCCTAATTATAAAATCCAAAAAAAAAAATCAATAGGTAAAGTCATATTTGCATAAGTAACAACATTTTATTGGTTAGAAGGACCAGGAGAATCACTTCAACCATCCTCATACTCCCCAAGGACCTAATATTCTCTATCAAAGAATGCAAAAGCGTCGCTTGAGCAAAGTCCCAAGGAAGTTAGCCAGGTAGCTATGGAGTATGAAGTGGTGGTATATAGAAGTGGGGGCTGAATTATGACAAGCAAAGAGATTTTATGATACTGCAAAAAAAGAAAAAAAAATGTTAATTATCCACTATTAATTAGTTAAAAGTTTTTGATATAGATGCTAGACAATAAATAAATAAATTATTATTATATGAGTTCACTACTAACATTACTTTGTTGTCTAACATTTATAACGGCTAGACATTTAAGCAATTGTGAAAAAATTTGTAATTCTAAACTTACTAAAAAAGAAGGGAAAAGTTTATTTTCAAACCAACTTACTCCAAAAAAAAAAAATTTACTTTCAAACCGATTTAGATGAAACGTCCTCCAATTTAGAGATTATTTAAGTATACTTTTACGCTCTATTTGTTTTTATGAAAAATATTTTCCGTAAAATATTTTCTCATTTTCAAGTGTTTGATTGCATGTAAAATATAGTCAAAGTTGTAAAATATTTTCCTTTGACTAAAACTTTGTGCGTAAAAACTTGTAAAATATTTTATCAAAAAAACAAGTGTAAAATATTTTACAAAAATCTCACAGCCTCACACCCAACTCTCTCTCCCTTTCTCATACTTTACTCACCCTCTCTCACACTTGCCCAAACCAGCGACAACACCCACCAGCATGCCAATCTTTGCCTCCACTCCGCCAGCACCCATTTGCCTCTCTTTGCCTCCATTCTGGTGGCACCGCCATCAGATCTCAGCCTGTTTTGTCGTTGGAGAAGTCATCATGAGATGCCCAAGGTGAGCATTATCACCGCCGCTCTGTTGCTCGTTGCCTAAATTTGGTTTCAAATCTAGAAATGCTACCGCTAAGATTTCTGAACTGGAATCACTGAGAGTGGACATTTTACTAACATTGCCAGCACCAAAGACCTTGTTGATAATGGCAAACTTGTGGGAGTCATCAGATGGAAAGTAAGGAGCAAAAATGCAATCTTTGGCACATTGGCACCTTAGTAACCATTAAAAAATTGATGAAAAATGCAAGAAAAATTGGGGAAACTGTTTTTGGAACGGTCTGCATTGTTCAATGTTTGAAAAGTTTGAATTTAGCTTTGGTGTTTTTAATGCATAAATGTTTTAAAGTCTGATTAGTTTTTGTCAAATCAGCTCTATTAGTGCACAAATGTTTGTCTCTTTGGATGCATAGATACTAGAGATTAGAATTTATAGACATTTTATCCGTCTATGCATTCATTGAGATTGGTTTTAGAATTGTGATGGAAGTTGCCATGGAATCAGTTGAGACCTTATTGGCATTGGTAAGGTCTTAATTTTTGGCTATTTTACATTATTAGTAAGATTCATTTTAAAAATGATGGCATCCACTTTGCATGGTCAATTTCGAGAATATGAGAGCAAGAGTTATGAGAAGCCATCAAACCTCCATTCTGGTGGCACCGCCATTAGATCTCGGCCCATTTTTTCGTTCCTTCACGATCTAGGTTTCTGGGATGGCTTGGGGGTTGCAATGGGTGGTTGGGTGGGTTTGTGGGTAGTGGTGGCTAGGTGGGCTGCGGTGGTTAGCTGGCTTTTGTTGATTTTTTCTCTCTAATTTGTGATTTAAGTGGCTGGTTGTGATTGTGGTGATTGGGTTTGTGGTGGTCGGTGGTTGTTGGTTTGTATTTGCATTTTTTAGCATTGAGGTGAATCAAAACACTTGAAATTTTATTCTCAAAAATGTTTACATGTAAAATATTTTACATTTGATTTCTCAAAAAAAAAAATATGTTACATTTGAAAATATTTTATGTCGAAACAAACAGAGTATTAGTTACAAGACTTTTTAAATGAGTTATATGACTTATTTAAGTAATATACATAAATATACACATAGTGTGTTTGAAAAGATTTCTCCAAACTAAATTGGAGGAAAATCTTGTCCTTAAAAAACAGAGTAATAATGTCAGAGTTTTTTTTCATTGGAAATTAAGGATATTAAATACTTTGTAGTAATTTTAATGTTTAGTTGAGCTAATTGTTTGCAAGAATGCATTTTTAAAAATGGTGGAGAGTGCATTTATAATGCATTTTTAAACAATTTTTAAAAATTGTTTGCAAGAATGCATTTTTATATGACTATTTAAAAATGTTGTTAATTAAAAAAAAATACTAAGAAATTTTTTGGTAAACAATACTAAATAATTAAATAGGACTAAACGTGGAGAGTGAGAATTTAATTTTCATTTTTTTTATTCATGCACGAAGTTTGAGGGAAGAAAGATAGACATGCAGCTGAACTTGAACTTACCCTCTTATAAAAATTCTAGCTCTGCGTTCAATGAAAACCTATCCTTAATTCATGGAAACTCTATCTCTCTCTCCCTGGTATTTCTCATCCTGATATCACTATCTAATAACCCAAGCAACGCAACAACACTTCACATTTCACACACACTGTCTTCTTCATCATCATCATCCGCAGCCAAAACATGGCTGCATCTCCCCCAAACCAAAACCCTACCCGCAGTCAAAACCCTTCTCTTCAAACCTTATTGGCTGCTGACTTTTACTATTCCAAGTACTGTTTGCCAACATGGGATTCGATTGATAATCCATACCATGGTTTCAATGAAACCAGATCTCATGAACAAGACCTACTTGAAACTTCATTTACTGCTCTCAGTTTATCAGATCCTTGTTGTGGGTCTCAGTTCTCTGCCAATGATAATACATCGTCAATTGACTCAATTCCATGGCGTAGTTCCAATGAGTTGGAGAGAGAAAATGGGCCTTCTCCTCTGTATTATACAGAAGAACAGCAGCATTTACACACTATGAGAATTCAGTCTGCAGTGAGGGGACATACTGGTAATTGGCTTCATGACCTACCATCATGGCAAACCAATTGCCGTGATCTAGCGCGGCAAAGTTCAAGTTCAAGCTCTTCTACAAGTTTGGGCCAAAGTTTTGGTGCAGAAATGAATTACCAGTATGCCTCTTCAAACCCCATTATTGGCAATGATTTACAGTGGGGGTCCTATGAGCAAAAAATGTTTCGCTCTACAATTAGGCCTTCTTCGAATCGAAATGGGATTCGACCAGAGGAATTGAAGGGCCCATTGATCTGCTCTTTGCATAAGTTGATGGTTCACCCGTATGGCGAGAATTATGTTCAGAAGCTTTTCCAACAAAACAATAGAGCAATTACTAGATATCTTCATGCCATGAATTGTGATGAACAAATGCTTTTTAATATATGCACTCATCACCAAGGGTATGACTGGTTACTTAGTTTTTAAAAAAAAAATATAAATTGTGATGGAATAGCATTGCTGTTTAGCCCAATTAAAGGAATTGATCTGGGATTTCTGTAGTCTCTAAAATGTTTTTTTTTTTCTTTTTCAATTGCAGAAGTAGGTCTATGCAGAAACTTCTGAGTCTTCTCAGAACCCCAGGGCAGAAATCCTTAATTATATCGGCTCTAAGGAAGATCACATTTCGCTTAACCAAAGTAAAGGATGGCTGTCATGTAATTAAACATTGTTTGCAAATTTTCTCTTACGTCGAAGATATAAAGGTAATATAAGAAAATATATATATTTTCTTCACCTAAATTTGTGCAATTTCTGAAGTCAGCAGTATTTTTTTTTTTTTTAAATACAGATTTAAAATAAAGAAAACCAATTATTTAGGCCATTGAATTTCATGTAATTCAGCAGTATGAGAGGGCTCTACTAATTAGATCCCTTTCTTTATGAAGAGGAGAAGAAAATTTTAAAAGTAAACCAAATGAATTATCTAGGTAGTCGGATTTCCAAGATTTGATTACCCATTCATTATGACATGCTACCTATTTTCATGTTCTATGGAGATGTTATATAATTTCTATTCTTGTTTTCTTTTTATGAAAGGGCTATAATGGCTTTCATATTTATTAAGATAGAACAATAAAATGCATACAAAAACAAAGATACTAAAAAAATTAGTGAGTAGTGACATTTATGTATATGTTTTAACTCATAACCCTTATGGAACTTAATGGAACTTAAAGAATGATAGGTCATCTTCCATAAGAAAATGTAGACTGAATTATTTGGAGTTGGCGACCTTTGTTTGACTTTTGAGAGGCGACCTTTGTTTGACTTTTGAGAATTTGCCTTGAAATTATCTGTCCCTTTGAACTCATAATGGTAGTCACAAGAATTTGTATCCAAATGATAAAAGTTTCTTTTTACTTTTTAGCACATAAAAACAAAAAAAAAGTTACTTTTGGTTCTCCTATCTAGCTAATTGTATTTCTCGTAGTAGTGTTCTCTTTTATCTTGAGTTAGAAAATAAGTGATAATGATATTATAAATTTTACTCATTATTCACAAAAAATTATTTATTTATTTATTTATTATGTTGTTAAAATCGAATACTATAAATTTTATTACATAAAAACTAACGTGTCACTATTCAAAAAAATGATAAATAAATTATTCATATATTATGTTGTTGAAATTCATTAATCATATTATTTATGAAGAAGATAGTTTCTCAACATATTCCTTTTTGTAAATAAAGATTTCAGCATGGAGGACTTTGTTTTTCACTCTCTTTGCTGGTGTTGGCTTGGTCTGAAAAGGTGTTTCTATAAATATATATATATATATATATATATATATATATATATATATATATATATATATTCCTCTAACCTTTTCTGGAACATCAAACATCAATTTTTTAGAGTTTAGAACTTTATTGTTCGCATATGAACAAATTTATTATGAAATGTAAAAATCTTTCTTCTTTTATCTCAATGACTATCATATACATTTTTGTTTAATAGCCATTTGCGAATGTATGGGGTTGCTATTTGGGAACACTAAAAATGTACATTTCCATATCATATATGTTTGATGGAACTCAAAATTTAAGTCAAATCAGCTTTGTATTGTTACTTAACTTTTTTTTTCTACTTTCATCACAATTATTCTAAATTTTAAAATTGTAATTTATTTAATGAACTGGTAAAATACAGAACTTATGATAAAGATTTTGTGTGTGTGTGTGTGTTTTTTTTTTTTTGGCTACTATTAACATATGGCAAATAAATCGGTATAATTGAAGCCTTTGGTTCTTTTGTATGTACGAACTCATAAAATCTAGGTGGGTGTTCTTTTAGCTGGGCAAAGCAATTTATTTATCTCACGCTTCCTTCCATAAATCTCTGATTCTAAACCTTTTTCACTTTTCTTTTGCAACATATTCAGATAATTTATGTTAAACCTTTGTCACTCGCAGCATATTCTGAATGAAATAGCAGAGAGATGTGTTGATATAGCGAGAGACAAGAGTGGGTGTTGTCTTTTTCAACAATGTATTACTTATGACGTTGGAGAAGCAACGGAGCATATTGTGGCTGAAATTGTAGCAAATGCGTTTCTCCTTTCAGAAGATGCCTTTGGGTTTGAATCATTTGACCATCTTGAATCCATATATTTATAATAGTTTAGATTTTGAATAATATCCCTGACTCTTCTAATCAATATTAGTCATCAATTTGTATGCAGTTTGACAAACAAAAAATACATATTTTTTTGTACTTTCTTTCTTTCTTTTGTTGCGGTACTTACTTTTTGGATTATAAAAGTTTTTTCTTTTTTCTTTTTTTACTTTTTGAATTATAAAAGTTGTTTTTTTTTAGGAACTATGTGGTGCAGTACTTACTTTTTGGATTGAGAAAGCCAAGAATTACAGGAAAGATATTAGCACAGTTTGAAGGGAAATTTGTTGCTCTATCCATGAACAAATTTGGCAGCCATGTAGTGCAGAAATGCTTGAAAGAACTTGGTGAAGAATGCTCTAATAGGATCATTATGGAACTTACTTGTAGTCCAAACGTTTTTCTCAATGTTGCTCAGGACAATTTTGGAAATTTTATTGTTCAGGCAGCATTGGCAGTATCTAAGGTTAGTTGATCTACAAATACATCACTCCACTTATTAGAATATAAGTATGCATCACTCCAAGTCTCCAATTATCATATGCATCATCCTATATATGATTACCTTTCTTTAAAGCATCATCTTTTAACTATATATGATTACCTTTATTTATTTAAAGCTGTTGTTATGAAATTTACAAAAAATTGAAATAGATCAAAGTTTTTCATAAAACTAAATTATAATTTTTTTTTTTTAATTTCTGTTTCTTCTTCAATGAATGCAGGGAGCCATCCATGAAAGACTTGTAGGTCTTATTAATAATCACTCCCAGCTTTTAAAAAGCCATCTTCATGGGGCATGGATAACCAGATTCTACAAAAACAGGCAGAACAACAATTATAGGAGGTGCTCCATGCGAAATTAGGTATAATATGTCTGATATTTATAGTATGTTACCGATTGTTCTATAATATGTTGCGGATTGTTTTACTTTTTTTTATAGGTTTGTTGAATTGTATTTTAAAAACATAATTCTTGGGTTTCTACCAATTGTTTATGTATTTTGTGTTATGTTGTTTGATATTATTTTGCTAGATTCTGAGTGTTACCCGTTGTTCAGCTATGATTTTTTCTTTTTCTTTTTCTTTTTTTGGCATTGTGGTTTAACACATTATTTGGTATGTCATACAATGTCCTGGCCGGCCTTATAGTATCTCTGCTGTGCTCCAAGTGCTCCAAGGCTGCCTGTTTTTTTCCCGACCATATCAAGTAAATAAATGCTATATTCAACATTTTTTTATTGGATCAAAGAAATTTTTTACATATTCTTTTACATTTAAAAAAAACACACACACACACACTTTTTGCCTTTAACTTTCACAATCAAATTCATTTTGGTCTAAAAAAATCAATTGTAATAATTTCATCTATGATTGTTTGAATACATTTCAATGTTATTATTATCATTTTTTGTTTTTGATAGATAATACAATAGAATTTCATTAATCTATGAAATCTGTTTTATGATAATTACTTTTTATTATCAGACTAAGACACTAATCAATTTTTTATATAGGTGAGAGTTCAAACTTTAGATTTCTTATTCAACAATAAGAGGTTGTTATGATTTAAGAAAATGTTAACATGTCTAAAGGATTGCTTCTATGACACTTAATCACTATATAGAAATAAATAAATCAACTAGTAAAAATTGGACATGTTAAAAGACTTGCCATTAAAGAAATGGTTTTGGGGTTTGAAAAAGAGTGTCAAAGAAGAGAGATCAGCTTCAATCAAGATTTGATTTTGGGTCTATGTGTGTGTGTGTTGGGACTTGAGGCTATGGGTGGGAGGTTGGCGTTGAGAAGAATCTTTTTTGTCTGTGTCTGAACAAGTTTTACTTTTGATAATATTACCTTATGATATTTTGCCAACCTAGTTTTGAAGTCTTGTAATTTTAAATCTCATCACTATTGATGATGCAAAAAATCATTAGTCGAACTCCTCGTCAAAACAGATAGAAGAAGATGTTGGTGAAATAGAGAAAAAAAAGAATTTACTGATGTGATGTGTGCCTAAGGGCCTCTGATGATTGAGTTAGAATAGAATTCAATTGAAGTATATCGCAAAAGAATTTAACTTGGGAATAGTTTTTGGGATTAGAATTATTTAGTTTCTCTCCCTTTGGTTTGTGTGGGTTTTATAGCTCTTGTCTTCATTGTCTGAATGAACATCTGCATTTATGAGATATGGAGCCGTTGATATTAATGGTTGGCTTTTATTATTTGCCAATAGCTACTCGTTCATTAATGCCCGTACGTTACTCTTTAACTATCTTGGGCATTGAATATCTTGTATGGATTAATTCATCCGTCATTGATGTCCATACGTTACGCCATACATTAAATAGCATTTAATTCGTCCATCGAGAGATGGACAATCTTAACACTCATCAGTAATAAATGCGGAGGCATTATAAACTTCAATGGTTTTTTGCCCATTGGTCCGTTGGTTACACTTTTTCCTGATGGATAATGCTGGTTTGATGAACAATGTTGTTTTTCTCTTTTTTTGTTATATGATGGACGAGGGAGATTTTTCTCTTGAACTATTATTAATTTTTTTTAATATGAATGAACGCATTTTTTGTAACACTGAATTTTTTTTGCTAAAGTTGTAAAATGTAGTTGAGTTGTTATAGTTACAAACTTCTTGTGGGTACCAGAAAAATTTTTATAGTGTGTTTATTGATGTAATTTGGCTATATGGGATTACGAGCTTTTCCCTTTTAGGGTGAACATTGATTATAATTTGCTTCCATTACCAAATTTCAAGAACTACAATGAGGTATATTTCATTCTTAATGGTGTCCAACCATTAGTACCATTTTCAAGTTAATCACATAAAAATTAAAATGGAGTATATCACTAAATCGTAATACTTTTTTTTTTTTTGATAAAAAATGGGTCTTCGTTGTGGGCTCATCTACCTCACACCATATAATGACAATGAATAATACCACGTGTACCACACAGGTCTTGTAAAGCGTATCACTCGAACCACTCTTCTCTAGGTACTAGGACAAAAACTCTTACTATCAAGCCACACCCCATATGGTACTAAATCATAATCCTATTCCTAAAATTTAATGATGTTGCATTACGGCCTCTGGCATCTTTATTGGTTAATTTGATACATCAACTTTGCATTGTTACCTAATAGGCCCCCTTCCGTGTACTAACGAATAATGTAGGTGGGTCTCATTTGGGCTTACACAAATTTATTACAAACATGTGCACACGCATCCTTTTTGTTTCCTCCCTGTTTTTGCCTATGGATAGGGTTTTCATGTAGGTTTTTACACCAATTCAGTCTCCGTTTGGGATCCACTAATTTTGCTGAAATTGAAAATTTTTGCTGAAAGTAATGAATAATAGCAAAAATAAACTAAATAATAAAATAAGTTAGCAAATATAATCTTTACCAAACAGACGCTCAGTGTATGCATGAACCCATGTACTTGCATGATGTCATAAATCTCTATAAAAATGTGTGAAAACCCAATAAAATAACAAACCTTTTTTGGGCCTATTTTATGGTTTTTTTTTGTGAGGTTTCTAACCCATTTGATCATATGGACCTGAGGGTTCAATTTGGGCTCCTCATCCACGAAACCTTTTCTTAGCCAATTGCCCATTTTCATTGTGCTTATTAGCTGATAATGGTTTAAATTAAATGCTTGGATATTATCCATCTTTTTGTGTTTGTTTTGCATGTTTGTCGAGAATGAATACTCAAAGAATACAATGCGTATGATCCCCACCCTTGGAATTCCGGTACAAGTTAACCTCATTAACGTAGTTAATTTCATGTGTTTTTAAGTTATATTTATTAATGCATTGAAATTTAAGTACCACGCATATTTTAAATTCTCTATGTACTACACTCTTGTTGGTGTCGACTGTCGAGTATGCTATAGGAAGAGAAATCCCAGTACCCAGGACATGAGAAATTCTATTTGGGTGAGGTTAACTAGATCACTACACACTAGGCTATGTGCATGGGCTCTTGGGGAAAGCCTGCAGGCAGCAGCCCCATGTGCTTGCAAGAAAACTTTTGCTCTTTTCTTTTCTTTTCATAAACTATGCAGTGCATTACGTACTTGGTGTAGACGACTAAATTTCTTAGTTCGAAATAAATCAAACAAGTAAAATAGTTTCACAAATGCGAATTTGTATTGATAAATGTGTGGTACAATTCTCTGTAATTACAAAAGAGTGATCCTCTGATTCGATCTCCTTGAAAGATTTATTGATTGGATTTGTGGTAATGTGATTTTGATTTGAACATAAGATATTCTTCAATTTGGCTGAGGAATGGATCGAAGATCTTTGAAACGGAATTACAATGAATCTCTGGCTATGAGCTTGTTAGAAATTCTTTGTTCTTCGTGTTCTTCGTGTGTTCTTCGTGTTTGAAGGTTTGTGGTGGAAGTTCTTCGGTGCTTTAGAGGCTTGATTCCGTAGAGCTCCGTTGATTTATGGTTTGTTGAGATTTCTGGAGGCTTTTGAGCTTGATTCCAGTGAACTTTGAGATCTGGACGAGTAGTTTGGATGATTTTGCTTCGAATGTTTTTTGTATTCGAGGTTGAAGTTCTTGAATTTCTTGGAGGCTTTGAGGTTTGATCTGGCGAGCTTGGGTTTCGAACTCAAGCTATCTTCTTCCTTCTCTGCGTCTGTGTCCTCTTAAATGTTTTAGGAAGGCTTCTATTTATAGGAGTTTAGGGGTAGGTGAGCGACACGTGGCGGAGTTTGATTGGTCCGCTTATGTCATCGCTTACACGTGCGAGGCTGCTGTGTCATCGCTTACACGTGCGAGGGGCACTTGCTGTGTCATCGCTTACATGTGCGGGGCGCTTGTGTCATTGCTTACACTGCGATGTAGTTTCATGCCTTTATTTCAATGACACTTGGCAAATTTCTATTGGTTTACGAATAGCGATGGCAAAACCTAGCGACGGTACGTGGCGCTTTGTAATTGGTTGTATTTTGTGGACTTTGGTAGTATGATGTGTCAGCTTGTGATAGGTCGGGAATTTTCCCTCTCTACAAATGCCCCATCGAGACTCGTTCATGCACACAATTTTTTTTTTAGAGTGTGGTGAATGAATGAGTCTTGAAAGAAAGTGGATTCCTTTTTATACTTGACTCTTCTAGTGAAATAGCTGAAGGTGGTGGAGCTTTTAGCGGGATGAAGTAATTGCGAAGAGTAGTCCCACCCATATGAAAGGTTTTGATGAGGCTTGAGAAGGGTACGCCCGTATTTGAATGTACTCGTGTGACCGAGCTTTACGAGCAAAGGTTAAGTCAAAGTAATTTCGAGAAGAGTATTCAATGGTACTTGGAGTGGGTTGGTGGGGCTGAAAGTTATTTGCAAGAAATTGGATGTACTTGCAAGATTGAAACATTTCGGTAGATGTTAAGGCGAGGTAATTTCGAAGAGTATTTTGGATTGTTGGTGGCGATCACGGGGTGTTGAAGATGGAGAAGAGGTGAGAATGTTGGCATACGGCATGCGAGCTGCGGGCTAGCCTCTTATTTTTAAGGACTTCGGTGAAGTTATAGCTTGAAGGGTATACCTCGGATCACAGAGAGAACATGTGGGAGTATAGTTGAATGTGCTTGCGTTATTGCATCATTCTGGTTAAGTTGAGGTAATTTCAGAAGAGTATTTTGGGATTGTTGTTGTTGATGGTGAAAAAGATGGTGATGAAGCCAAGTGGATGGGTGGGATATATGACATCATGGCTCTGACCCTGCATGTTGAGGACTCTGCGGAGTAGATGTCTGCAGGACGTACACCTTCGGATGTGGGACCGGCTGCATCTTGAATGATGTCCCGACGGAGTCGTTGAATGTACTGTGTGATTGGACCATGTGACGGACATTAAGTTGAAGTAATTTCGAAGTATATTTTCTGAAATTCTTCAAGCTGATCTTAAGTTGGAGTAATTCCGGAAAGTGTGTTTCGTGGTACCGGCAACGATGACATTTGGACCCCATGATGGCGGAAACATGGGACGAGGCTTTGGTAACCCTTCACCGACACCAAAGGCTAATTTCGATGAGCCGGCACCTTGGAGGTCATCACAAGTGTTGGATGGGAGACAATTTGTAGGATACCCCAGCACTTCTTAACATCTTCACTTGATGCATTTTTATTGGGAAAGCATAACAAATGAAAGATGGAGCTAACTTGTGATCCTGGTTTTAGAAACCGGCCATGCTTCTTGTTTGTTCCGAACCACCGCTTCTATTGGGAGACCAAACAATTGAAGAGAGACTACGGAAGCCACTGGTCTTAGGAACGGGTGTCTCTATTTGGACTTGGATTTCTGGTGAACCAAATCCAATAAAGCATGGAACAAAGATGCCGACCTTGTTATGAATAACTCTATGAACAATCGTGGTCATAACTTGAGGAAACAAAATTTGTTTTAATCCTAAAACAATGATGATGTTGTTAGAAGGGTTGCTACTGAACCATCAAGGGGTTGATTTCAAACTGATCATGAAGTGATCTTGGTTGCTTGGTATTTTGAATGACGAGACCATAGTGAGAACTGGCTGTGAGAAGGAGGATTTGAAAATTTGAAAGAAGCAAATTTTCATTTCATAACTCAGTGTATGTGTTTTTTTTTTCTTGATGGACTTAGCGAATCCGGCCCTTCTATTTATAGCGAAGAGATGAAGAATGGTAGCTGGGTAGTTAAGAATGGCGGATGAGACTTCTCGGTCGGAACGGTGGATGAGAATGGTAGACGCCGAATGGGAACGGTGGATGAGAATGGTGGGCGCCGAATGGGAACGTTAGGTTGGAGACTGGTAGGCACCGACGAAAATAATAGGTTGAAGCAGTGACTGATGTAATTTCAATTCTGAGACATACTTGTGAGAGTTCGTCTGTTTTTGAAAGGGGAGCCTTGATCAAGTCTGGAGGATAATTTTGAGGGAATCCGGACCAAATGGATGGATCTCAAATTATGATCTTGAGAGCTTAAATTTTGGATACCGCTAGTACTTTGGAGAAGCGGATGTAGTCTCTTGGTCCAAAACAAATACCTAGATTTCAAAATTAAAATCTTTGCGAAAACTTAATAGGACAAGTTTTGCTTGAACATCTTGATTTTCGGTCAGAGTTTACATCAAAGCCAATAGCTGTAGAATCACACTATTTGAGCAATTTTTGGATTCTCAAATGAATAAATAGAACCAAAAATTGGAAAGCACACGAAAAATTGAGCAAGACAGGTCAATCTTAAAAATTTTGACTTTTGGTCAAAATTTGTGCAAAAGTCAATTTTTTTAGAAATTGGACTGTTGTGCAATTTTCGAATCTCGGTTGAAGAAACAGACTCCAAAATTGGAAAGTACATGAAAAATTGAGCCGAACGAAGTCAATCTTAAAAATTTTGACTTTTGGTCAAAATTTGTGCAAAAAGTCAATTTTTTAGAAATTGGACATGTTGTGCAATTTTCGAGTTTTGGTTTAATAAACAGGCCCCAAAATTGGAAAGTACGTGAAAAATTGAGTGGGACAGGTCCATTTTGAAAATTTTGACTTTTTTTTTTTTTTTTTTTTTTTTTTCAGGCGGTCCGGATCCGGGTCGGATTTTACGGGTCGAACCGGGTCTAAGCGGATTGAACCGGCCCGGTGGATGACGTCATCCGTGACGTCATCGACGAGGAAAGCGCGTGTCACGCGTGGCACGTGCAAGCGCGTGAGGGAGCGGCCGGCGCGTGGAAGCGCGTGAGGTCATTCGGCGGCGCGTGGAAGCGCGTGCAGCGCGGCGGGATTGCCGGACCTTCGCGGCGGCGCGTGGCGGCGCGTGGCTCATCGTTTGGGCTTGAAATTTTCAAATGTTGCGGTTACAAGGCCGTAGAAGACTGCTATATGGTCGGTTTGTGAAATTGTGCATAGATTTGCTCGAGTTTTGAATGAGAAACCCGCGGGTCGAGAATTTGTGGCGGCGCGTGGTGGCGCGTGGCCGGGTATCCGGGCACTGTAACTTTCGGGTTTGGCGGATCGAAGGCTGTAGAAGACTCTGTGGTGTCGGATTTGTGAAATAAGGTCTGGATTTTCACCAACTTGGACGAGAAAGTCGTGGGTCTTTGTTGGACTTACGGCTTTCTTTTCTACGGTCTTATTTTGTGGTGGCCGCCACGACGGGATGCGGGAATTTTGGTGGCCTCCACGACGGGATGAAGACATTATGGTGGCTGCTACGACGGGATGAAGACGTTACGGTGGCTGCTCGACGGGGAGATTTGAAAATTCTGGAAGGAAGCTTTGATTTGTTGAACTTTGTTACTTCTCCTCATTTTTCTTGTCTGTTTATCCCAGAAATTTTCTATATAAAGCCCTACGGGCATGCATACATTTATTCAAAGTTTAAAATTATGAATAAAATTGTAGATATTTAATTTTTTTTTTTTTTTTATTATATATATTTTTTTTAAATTCATTATTTATTTGTTATTATTATTAAAATTTTCACTGATTTTTTTTTTTTTTTTTTTTTTTTTTTTTTAAGGGAAAAATGATTGTTTATTTAAAGTATTAGAAGATTTGGCAAGAACCAGCCTTATTTATTTTTAAATAGAAAGACGACAAGGATGCAAAGGCTACAACTTTGATTGTTCGTCCGCCCATAATTGGAAGATTTTCAGAGAGATGGGGCCGTAACTCTTATCCTCTCAATTTGCCAAAATGGTCACAAATTATCCACTCTGATGGCGGCTCTAATCCGGAGATAGTTATTCTTCTTGCTTCGCATCACAAAAATGTTGCCAAGTCAAAGTCGTAAAACACTTTGGGACGAGAGATAATCGCAAAATGCGCCAATTGGGATTCTTCCTTTAGCATGAATGGAGGGTTTTCCTATTTTTTTTCTTTATTGGGATTGGCTAGAAGATGTGCTTGGTCGGTGTAAGCACCTTCTTGATGCGGTCCACCTCTACGATGCTGTCTTTGCCTCTCTATTCACATATGATCATGATGAGAATCTCATGAAGGCGTTGTGTGAATGTTGGAGTCCGTCTACCAATACCCTCCATACCTCAGTTGGGGAAATTTCTATCACACCATGGGATCTTTCCATTCTTGGCGGGCTTCCTTGCACCGGTGCATTTTATGATGAAGTGGTACCCAATGCACAAGAGCTAAATGGCACAAATGACGAAGGACGACCCTATCTACCGCACGGTTTGCCGCTACCTTTTCATGGCGTATCATCACCTTCAAAACCGGATGAAAAGGCAAGGGAAAGTGAGCGTTCGTGGACTGGATTACTTTTTGGTACGAGAGGAAACGACAAGTACCCGGCTCCCGGAAAACCGGTGAGACGGGCAACCATTCCCAAGTGGAGTCGGAATCCCTTCGGCGAGATAAACGAGCACGGACCATGGTGCGATAAAGAACACGGGGTCTTTGCGGATCTTCAAATTGAGGGTGACTCAAAGGAGGAGACTTACCTATCGGCACTCCTTTCTTTGTTGTGCATATTTGTCTTTCCTAACAAGGATCTGAATAGCATCCGTCCGGCACTTTCAAGATTGCTAGTTCTATGGCCAATGGTCGTTCATTTGGCCTTGCCCCCCGATCTTGGCTAGCATTTATCGTGGGCTTAACACCATTTCTTCCTCTCCTACTCGAGCAAGTCTGGAGCTAGTTTTGCTATTCATTATGTTTATGCTTGGGTGGGTCATTTTTTCAAAAGCAACCGCATCGTTCATGCAAAACTATCCCCTCCTTTGATGACTAAATACTCTGGTGTGGGTTACGCTTGTATTCGTGAATTGTCCGCACGAAACGAGTACGACGCCATACCGACTTCTTTTGGCAAGGCAGTTTGCTTTTAGTAGAAACTATGACCGGACATTTGTTGATAATGATGGTTTATCCATTCAGAGGTTCGGATACTTTATGAGCCTTCGCTCAGGGTATTTGACATTTCGATGTGAAGACCAACACATTGTAGAAGCATATAGCCCCCACCGATTCAGTCGGCGCTTTGGATTTCATCAAGACATTCCAAGTGACTTAAAGGAAGAAATTCATACGGGTTCTTTAAAGGATGCAGTACCAATTCTACCAATCTTTCTTGCCGCAACACAGATTCTAAGGTACTCATTTTGGCTTTTGCGTCGGACTTTGGAAGCTAAGTCGGACATAGCTACCAACAATGGTGGGAAGGAGTATGTAAAGCGATTTTACCAACGGAACAAATTTACTAGTTGAAATTGCCTCCTCTGTTAAATTAGTGACGCCGACAAGCCTCGAAGGGAAAGGAGGATCTTCAAGATTCGGACATCCCACAACCCTTGTCAAAGTTTGCACCAAGTCAAAGCATCAAAGGTTCGCTTGCGCTGTGCCGATTAGGGATGCCATTGAAATTTCTGAAAAGGAGGTGTGTGACGACTTCAATCCTAGTTGGAAACATTCGAAGAATCCTATGAAAGGTGTTGATGCGGAGACTTCTGCGATCATGCACATCTTTTTACACATAGTCGAGTCTTCTACCTCAAAGCCATCTACGAAGAGTTCGGACCTCAAGAGGCGTAAGTTTGCTTGATGCTTTGGCACGTCATCCAAATTTTCAATTGAGACGAAATGACACCTCTCTCTCCCTTGCAACCAATCGACCCTCAGAAGCCTCTATATTCCATGCCAAGGTGCATATTTCTTGTGCGTAGGACGAGGCTTCTATCTTGGGAGATGTTCTTTTAAACGGGCTTTCGAATCTTTCTACGGACAATATCCTCCCACAAGCCGAAGCACATGAAATTTATAGTGAGATTGCCATTCTTGGAGTGGACCCTCAATACTTGCGCGAAAATGTTGACAAAATATTGCAAGGGTGTTGCGAGACTATTTGAAGATGAAAGAATCTACGACTACACGACCAAGTTCTGTTGTCTTAATTCAACGCGAGACTAAAGTTGAATTCCTCCTTCACAGGCATTACATAAGAAGGCATCTTTGAAGACCGAGCTTGATACGTTACTTTGAGGATGGCTAATTTGCAAACCGAGCTTGGCCATTTAGAACAATCATTGTTTCAAATCGAATCTCATCAAGTTGAACAAGACGACGTTGTGCAAGCTTTGGAGGAACAACTTGAAGAAGTCAAATCCGCTCCGTTCTTGAAGACCAAGATATGGAGGCTTTAGAGAGGATACGAACCTTGCTGGAAGATCGTCGTTCCAGTTTGAAAGACTTAAAATGGATGTCGTAATCTTTTGTATTTCAATTCCTTTAATACGTGTCATCATGCTTTCCCCTGTACCACTTTCCTTTAATCAATAAAGAAGACTTATTCCCTGCTCTTTTCTTTTCATGTTTTAACAATGAAACTCTCTTTTTTTTTTTTGAGTGACTGAACTTAGTAGAAAGGTACTAAGTTGCCTACGTACCCTCGAGAGGGATCAAGTCATTACGTAGTTCAATAATTTTTTTTTTCTTTTGTTTTGTTTTTTTTTTGTTTTTTTGTTTTTTTTTTGTTTACAAAAAGGGAGAGCTTACGTGTGTAATCCTCGCCCTACACCCCACGGCATTTCATGGGTACCAATTGTGCAATAGTGGGTATCACCTCTAATCGAACCCGAGACCTTGGCCTCAAGGGTGACATGGGCATCCAACCACTACGCCACACTCACAAATGGTGACATAGAATGGGATTAATTTCTCCTTATTCGTGCACTTTCAAAGGTAATGGAAAAACATCATGTACTCTTGTAGTGCTACAGTGGGTAGTTTAAGCTCTTACCGAGGAGCAATTCTTGATTTTCAAGCATAGAAGCGTTTGAGGAACTTCCCATTGATGGGGCCGATCCTTACACCCTCCTGGTCAATCAACTTGTAAGCTCCATTAGTGTAGACTTCTTGTACAACATAAGGTCCATCCCATTTCGAGGTGAAATTAACGCCTTTACGATTAGTCATGATGATAGGTCTTCGAACAGCGAGGACTAAGTCACCAACTTGGAATGATCGTGGTTTAACTTTTTTATTGAATGCGCTTGACAAACGAGCTTGATAGCACTCAAGGCGTTGTTGGACCTCGAGCCTTTTCTCATCCAGTGCCTCCAACTCTTGTAACCTAAGCTTGGCATTTTCCTCTTTAGTTAACCCTTCTTGAATGGCAATCCGTAGTGATGGGATCTGGCGTTCTAAGGGAAGGATAGCTTTTACTCCATAAACGAGAGAATACGGGGTCGCTTGAGTAGGCGTTCGAAATGTTGTTCGATATGCCCATAATGCTTCTCCAATTATTTCATGCCAGTCTCGCTTAGTTTTGGAAACCACTTTCTTTAACAAACTGCCAAGAGTTTTGTTAAAGGCTTCGGCTAATCCATTTGCTGGGGCATTGTACATAGAAGAATTGTACTGTTTGAATACAAATTTCTCTCACAACTCTATCATCAACCTATTCGAAACGGTTTGCCATTATCGGTTATGATATATCGAGGGACACCATACCGATAGATCAAGTGAGTTCGGATAAAATTGACCACCGTCTCTTTCTTTACTTCCCTAAGAGGCACGGCTCCGCCCATTTCGAGAAGTAATCAGATTTGCAGCCAAGATGTACAAATGGCCGCCGGATGATTTTGGTAATGGTCCTATTGCGTCAAGCCCCCATGCATCAAAAGGCCAAGAAGCTACGGTTGGGTGTAGAGGTTCGGTGGTTGATGGATGAAGTTTGCATGATATTGACAAGCTTCGCACTTCTTAGCATACTCTATGGAATCTTGCACCATCGTAGGCCAATAGTAACCCATTCGCTTGATCTGTAGTGTAACTTAGGACCTGATTGGTGTGCACCACATATTCCGAGAATGAGCTTCTTCTAAGGCTTGTTTAGCCTCTTCCTCTCCTAAGCAACGGAGAAACAAACCATCAAATGAACGGCGGAAGAGAGTTTCTTTATAGTAAATAAATCGAGCAGCCCTTCGCCGAACTTCGGTCTTATGGCGTACATCATCACGGGAGTCTTCCATGTTGAAGGTACTCAATGAGCGTTTGTCGCCAATCTTCCTTTTCGACAAGGCATACGAAATGACGTTGGCTTTGATTTTCTTCTTTTTCTTCTTCAATCACGGAAGGCACCACCCACCTTTGGGAAACGGCAACTTTGGCGGTCTCTTCTTGGGATAATGCTAAGGTGGTAGCCGAATTAGCTAAAGCATCGGCTGTCTATTCTCCTTCCTCGGTATATGCTCCAATGTAATTGCCTCGAAATTTGTGAGCAATTTCTTCGCATATTTGCAATAAGGGACAAGGTCCTCTTTCTTGACATCATACTGCTCCAAGGTTTGGTTGATAATTAATTTGGAATCCCCAAAGACTTCGAGATGCGATATGCCAATTTCAATGGCCATTTGTAGACCAATGATCAATGCTTGATATTCGGCTACATTGTTGGAGCAAAGTTCACTTAATGAGAACGAATATAGAAGTATTTGTCGTTGTGGAGAAACAAACACTACACACTGCCCCCGCTCCTTCTTGACGTGCGGCCCCATCGAAAAACATCATCCATGGTGGCATTACTTCAATGTAAAACACATCCTCGTCACGGGAAATCATCGAGAGAATTCCCAATCGGATGGAACTTGGGTGATCGGCTAAGAAATGCCAATACTTGTCCTTTGATGGCTTTTTGCGGAACATATGTAAGGTCGTATTGTTGCGGCAATTTGCCCATCGAGCTATGCGACCCGAAACCACTGGCCTAGAGAGGACCTATTTAACCGGATCCACTTTTGCTATCAAACGGACCGTATGTGCTTGCATGTAATGTTCCAGTTTGTCTACGGCAAAGACACGAGCGAGGCACATCTTTTCAATAGGAGAATAATTTAATTCGGCTCCATTGAGAGTTCGACTCAAATAATAAAAGGGCTCTTTCTTTCCCTTCTTTATTTTCTTGTGCCATAAGAGCACCTAGAGACCTTTCTTGTCTTCACGATGTACAACACCAAAGGCTTTCCGGGAGAGGAGCACCTCAACCTGGAGGATTAAGCAAGTATCTTTTGATGCGCGCAAAAGCATTGCGGCAAGCCTCATCCCATTGAAAGTGTGCATCCTTTTTCATTAATCTATTGAAAGGTTGACATCGACCTGCCAAGTTTGAAATGAATCGTCGTATGTAAGCTAGTTTTCCTTGCAAGCCTCTAAGTTCTCGCAGTTCTTAGGCTCTGGCATTTTACGGATGGCTTCAATTTTGGATTTGGTCAATTTCAATACCGCGGTGCCTAACAACGAAACCAAGAAATTTCCCGGATGTTACACCGAAAGCGCATTTGCGAGGGTTCATTTTAAGCGATACTTTCTTAAGCGGTTGAACACGGATCGCAAATCTACCGGATGGTCTTCCTCCTTTTTGATTTAACCACCGGATCATCGACATAACACACCCCGTACTTATGAAGTACATTATCAAAGATCTTTTGCATGGCTCGTTGATAAGTAGCACCAGCGTTCTTTAATCCAAAAGGCATCACTTTGTAACAGTAAATACCTTTAGGGGTACGAAAAGCTGTGAACTCTTCATCCTTAGGATTCATTCGAATTTGGTTGTAAACCAGAAGAGCCATCCATGAAAGATAAGGCTTCATGACCAGTAGTGGCGTCAACCATGATCTCAGTGATAGGCAACGGAAAATCATCCTTGGGACACGCATTGTTCAGATCACGGAAGTCAACGCACACCCGGATTTGTCCATTCTTCTTTTTGACAGGGACGATATTAGCGATCCACTCCGGATCTTTGTACTTCACGGATGAAACTGCCTCAATTAGCTTATTGACCTCGGTTTCTATTTGAGGGATAAGCTCGGCCGAAAAGCGCCTTTGAGCTTGTTTTCTTGGGTGCACGCCCTTCTTTACTGCCAAATGATGTAAAGCAATACTTGGATTGAGCCCGAGGGCATTTCTTTGTAAGTCCAAGCAAACACATCTTTATATTCTACCGAGTGTTTGGAGGTATCCTTCTTCTTCTTGCGGGGAGTGAGAAGGGCACTAATGAAAGTTGGTCGAGGTTCTTCAGGTAGTTCCTAAATTGATCTCTTTAAGTTCATCAGCGTAGCCTTTGGTACTTCATCCTCCAAGGCCGGGGGAGCTTCATCGACCTCATTCTTTGCGGCTTCATCATCGGCCGACTGTATCTTCTTCTTGTGATGTGAAACGAGGATGATACTTCTTCATTTTGCTCATTGTGGGCGAGTGTGACTTGTGTGTACAATCGTTCGCCTTTTGACTTTGAGAGCTCCTTCGGTGCGATATCCAAGATAAAGTTACGCTTCATGCGTGAAGGAATATTACTACATATCTCATCATTAGCTTTCTCCTCCTTTTGGTCCTCGAGTTTATTAAACTTTCGGAGCAAGTATCAATGGGCCTTTTGTTGCCCCCAATCGATTAAAGACTGATCCACACGCAAGAGTGTCCCGACTTTGCATTAAACAAGCCGTATTCAACTTTGTCGAACACGTAATTCGTGACGATGAAGCTTTAATGCGATCAAATGCGAGATGCGTGATGAAGAGTGATTTTTTCTTTGATTCGGACTTTCATCAACCTCTGTTTGTTATGTATTGGGAACTTGAAGCATTGCTTCTTTTATTGATCCATATTTGAGCCGTGGTTCTGGAGTATAACCTATTCCGGTCTTTGGGATAGGAATTTCATGCCACTTAGTCGCATTTTCCCTTGCGTTTTACTAAGACCGTGCATCTTTTCTCCGTAGCTTCTGGAATTAGTTTCCCTGAGGCTGCTTTGTTTTGAGAAATCATAGCCTTTGCTTTGGCTAATAGCCTATATGCCTTTGGGTCAAACCATTCTTTCGTACGTTTACTTGGTAGAACACCATGCTGTCGGACTTTGTGAAGACTTCACGAATCCATTTAGTGGCTTTGAGGGCAAAGGATTTGTGGATGAAGTTAAAGGCATTACATGATTTTCTTTCAACATGGCTACATCCTTCATCGTGAGCTCTGTAGGAGGTCTTCGCATATCCATTGTAGATTGAAGGCATTCCGTGAATGGTGATTGTCCGTTTTGCGGCGTGACAATGGTACATAACGGAGGAATGGAGGGTTATTGGAAGGCGTAGAGCTTTCATCCGCTTTTCTCGAATTGCTAGTAGACTCACTAGGACTGGTTATTCCCATGTCGTGGATCTTCCTTTGAGGAAGGAACATCCTTTCTAGTGATGAATTTAACATGCTTCTTTTCATCCTGCTTGCTTTTCATGGACGGGACTTCAACTTTGGGAGAACTTCATTAGGGATATCATCTTCTACATAAAACTTTGCGTCGGCAAAGTGAGCTTCGGATTTCGAAAAAAGGCTTCAAGTCGGCATCTACTTTCTTTATTCCACCACGAAGATACTTGAAACATTGATGCAAAGTTGACGGCACTATTCCGTTCCCATGAATCCATGGACGTCCTAACAACATGTTGTAGGTTGTCTTGGCATCAATGACATGGAACGAGAATATTACTTGTCAATTCTTCAATAATTAACTCCAAGTGTATCATGCCGATGGCGCGTTGTCCTCCTTGGTTAAAACCTTGTATGACCAAGCGGCTGACTGTGATAATTCCTCCATAGCAAGACCAAGTCGTCTCATTGTCATTTTCGGCGGTATATTAATAGTGAGCCTCCATCAATGAGAATGCGATCAATTTTTTGTTCACGAACATAACCAGAGACATAAAGTGGACGATTGTGAGGCTTAGGGCCTAATAATAGATCTTCGTCGGTGAAAGTCAAGTCCGGGAGCACGCGAAACATTCCTGTGTTTGTTGAAGTGTATTGGCACAAGGAGTGTAAATCTTTGGCTTTTCAAGAGCTTGGGTGATCCCTTCTTTCGGTGAGGTGGAGGATTGTGAGGGTTCCACTTTATCAACCTGAGTTTTGAGTTGTTCTAAAGGCGACAAAGTCTCATTTGAACTACCATGGTCAACACCTTTACGTTTTTCATCAACCTCACAACGAGAGCCGTGTGAACGGCCTCCGCTGACTTGTTTTGAAAGAATTTTATGGGGAAAAATTCTTCCAATGTGACAAGACTTCGAAATTTTTGGGTTTGTGCCGAATCATCGCACATTTCCGTTCTTAGTCTTTCTTTCCTTTTATCATTCTTTCTTCTTGACTGCGGCTGAATTTGGTTTTGTGTTTTTCTGGACTCTTGGGTGATGAAATGAAGAGGGAATACTCGTCTCTTCTTCCATCTCTTACGAGTAACCAACGTCCAACCCTCTTCCTCATCCATTGTTGACTTTTTATCATCATTTGAATTATAATCAGATGCTTTTTGTGAGAGTTGAACTTGAACAGGTTCCAAAGAACCAAATCGGATGAACGTGGTATTCACCCTCTGCTTAGTAGTTAGAGACATGCAACTAGGCGACTCGCAAGCAAATGTTACAAGGTTTGGTGAGCAACATCACCAACATCTAAGTCGATTTTCCTTTCCTTGGCTAGCTTCATGATGAGTTCTTTAAGAACAAAGCATTTTTGGATCGGATGACTTATGATGCGATGATACTTACAATAGTTCGGGTCATCAACCTTTCTGCTTCTTCCGGTCGTTTGCATTCCGGCAATTCAATTAATTTCAAGTTGAGCAGTTGTTCTAGCATTTCGGGTATATCAGCGTCAAGGAAAGGATACACCTTTTGTTCCCATTCCTTGAGTGATGAGCGACGTGTCTCACGTCGTTGACCTCCCTCGGGCCTCTTCTCGTTAGCCTTTTCATTTCTTTGTTGAAATTTTGAGCGGGGCGGGGTTGACATTCATAGAGTGTTTGACATTACTTTTTGTATTCCTGTCATTTCTCCTTATTTCTCGCCTTTCTTTCTTTTCTTCGGGTACGGGAGGTTTCACATTTTCATGGCAAGAGATACTCAATTCCATGTCGTGCGCACGGAAGTTGCCAATTCTTCGAATGTTCGGGGTTTTACCCCTTGTAGGATGTACGAAGTCCCCAATGCATGCCTTGGATGCACATTTCTACGGCAGATATTTCGGACGAGTCTATCCTTACAATCTAAACTCAAAGAACGCCACCGACCGATGTAGTCAACAACGGGTTCGTCTTTCCTTTGCTTAGTATTGGTAAGCTCCATCATGCTTACCGTGCGGCGCGTGCTGTAAAACCGGTTAAGGAACTCCCTTTCCAAGCTGATCCCAACTATCAATTGACTCGGGTTCCAAGTACGTATACCAATCAAAGGCATTCCCTTTCAGTGAACGAACAAACTGCTTTACAAAGAGGCCTCCTTGAGTCCCTGCGTTCTCACATGTTTCTAAAAAGTGAGCAATGTGTTGCTTAGGGTTTCCCTTGCCATCGAATTGCAAGAACTTGGGGGGTTGATACCCATTTGGCATTCTCATATTGTCAATGCGCTTCGTATATGGTTTTGAATACATGAGAGAATGTGTGGAAGAACCTCCATATTGTGCTCGTATGGTGTTCGTTATCATGTCCTGCAGTTGTTGGACAGATATCGAGGCCATTGAGGTGGAATGTCCTTGTTGAGAAGTGCCTTCACCTCCTTTTCCTTATCACCCTTAGCGTTTTCTCCTTCAAGGTAAAGCCAAGAGGGTGCTCGAAGGTCTGGATTTGATTCACCCGAATCTTGGACTTCCAGTTTATTCATCGGAAGTTGCAATTTGGACGTCCTTATCTTCAAGTGCTTTTGTGAAGAAGGGTGACCCTTTGTTCCATTTCAGCCATCTTTTCTTCCACGGTAGAGGTGTTGGTCATCATTACGGCATGACCTCTAGATATGATGGAGAAAACGATGAGACGATGAGTCGAAGGCATTTTGTTCCTTAGGCTTCTCATCCACGGGCGAAGAGTTGATAGAAAAGGTCTTTGTTGAGGATGATTCATCATTGATCTCAAAATCCTTCGAGACGAGATGAATCCTTAGCGGTGGCTTCCCTTTTTGCAAGAAAGTCTAGAGAGATGATATTATGAAGCTTGCTTTCCTTGGTTGATTGGGGTTGCGGTTGATCAAGAGCTTTGGATCGACTACGAGTGATTGGGCCGACATAATCATCCGCAATGGAAGCATCCATCACCGATTTTTGAGCATTCTTGTTAGAAGCCATCGAAGCTAGTAGCAGATCGAATTTCTTTTCTTTTGAAAGGAGAAAGAGATGAGAGGCGAGAGATGTCCCCAGGGCGTGCCAGAATTTGTAGACGACTAAATTTCTTAGTTCGAAATAAATCAAACAAGTAAAATAGTTTCACAAATGCGAATTTGTATTGATAAATGTGTGGTACAATTCTCTGTAATTACAAAAGAGTGATCCTCTGATTCGATCTCCTTGAAAGATTTATTGATTGGATTTGTGGTAATGTGATTTTGATTTGAACATAAGATATTCTTCAATTTGGCTGAGGAATGGATCGAAGATCTTTGAAACGGAATTACAATGAATCTCTGGCTATGAGCTTGTTAGAAATTCTGTGTTCTTCGTGTTCTTCGTGTTCTTCGTGTGTTCTTCGTGTTTGAAGGTTTGTGGTGGAAGTTCTTCGGTGCTTTAGAGGCTTGATTCCGTAGAGCTCCGTTGATTTATGGTTTGTTGAGATTTCTGGAGGCTTTTGAGCTTGATTCCAGTGAACTTTGAGATCTGGACGAGTAGTTTGGATGATTTTGCTTCGAATGTTTTTTGTATTCGAGGTTGAAGTTCTTGAATTTCTTGGAGGCTTTGAGGTTTGATCTGGCGAGCAGGTTTCTGAACTCAAGCTATCTTCTTCCTTCTCTCTGTTCTGTGTCCTCTTAAATGTTTTAGGAAGGCTTCTATTTATAGGAGTTTAGGGGTAGGTGAGCGACACGTGGCGGAGTTTGATTGGTCCGCTTATGTCATCGCTTACACGTGCGAGGCTGCCTGTGTCATCGCTTACATGTGCAGAGCTGCTTGTGTCATTGCTTACACCTGCTGATGCAGTTTCATGCCTTTATTTCAATGACACTTGGCAAATTTCTATTGGTTTCTGAATAGCGATGGCAAAACCTAGCAGCAGTACGTGGCGCTTTGTAATTGGTTGTATTTTGTGGACTTTGGTAGTATGATGTGTCAGCTTGTGATAGGTCGGGAATTTTCCCTCTCTACACTTGGATTAGATATACCCGAACTCAAACCCGGTCCATGATCATCCTTTTACAACAAAAATACTAGCACAATTTGAACCTAACTTTCTAGCTCTCTCCACGAAGAAGTTCGGAAAAATGTTTTGAAAACGCTTGGGGAAGAATATTCTACTAAGAATTCTTTTCTTTTCTTTCTTTTTTTTTCTTTTCCTGAATGTTTTTTAGGATTATTCTTGGAATTATGTTATTCAAGAATATGCCAAGAGGTTCAAGCCTCCTCCAACAATTATTGTAACTATCAAATTGAAAAAAAGAAAAACAAAGAAGAAGATGATCTACTTTGATAATCTTATGATTAATCACCCATAAAGTCCAGTCGATTAAAATATACCGAAAAAAAAAATTGTCCGTATTTAGGTGACTCTAAAGAAGCAAACCATTTAATTGGAAGTCAATTACCTTTTGGAAATTTGCATTTATATTTTATCAAAACAATATTTTCATTCTTGAGTAGGTATGAAATACGCCCATCTATATGACTATATCAGGCACTATATCATGCAATTTTTAAATTATATTTGCATCTTTGAGTGAGTATAAAACATGTTTATCTATATTAGTCACTATGCCATGCAATTTTCAAATTTGCAAACGCATGTAGTATGATCAAATCATTATATCATTTTTATTTTAATCGAACACTAAAAATTGCATATTTTTTACAAAGAAAATTATTGCAATATTGGAGAAAATTAATAACAAGTTAGTGATATTTGTGTCAGGGATACATTGATTTTCAAACTTATATTTCGACATCAATTACTTTAGTCAATAGATCAAGTTGAACACAAATACGGAAGTTCAACATATAATTTTTACAAATTAATATCTTACTATTCACAAAAAAGTAATTTAAATATTCATTTATTATGTTATTCAAAATCCATTAATCATATTCCTTGTCATGTTAATTTATTTCTAAATCTTAGGGATGTATGAAAAAGATGAACAACATGAAAAAAAAAAATATTCTAAGGACTACATTTTATGTAGGCATTACCTGCCATTTTGACTGTAAGTACATGCATTAAAGTGGTATTTTTCTCTCTTTTTCTTAACGGTGTTTTAATTTTGGCTCTTAAAAAATGTGTTCACCCTAACCATTGAATCGGTATTTATGGGCTTTATATATATATATATAGCGTATTTTTCTAAATATTATCTAAAGCATATATTGCAGCCCTTAAATTGTAGTCCAGTGTTGAGCAGTAATGAATCCTCCATCATAAGCATGCATTAGCTAAGAACAAGTATAAGAACAATTTTGAAAAAACAAAAACAAAATGGATTAGTACCAAAGTATCCAACTTAACCTCTTCCTTCAAAAAGAAGTATATCCATCAGACCTTTATTTATTTATTTTAATCAGTTCTAATGCAACTATCAACTTGTATTTGTTTTAAAAAAAATCTTTTCTTTTCTTTTTTTCCTTTAAAGAAACTTTAAAAGACTCTTCATAAACAAGTTTAGCAGGCGTGTTTGAAGGCTTCTAAGTTCTAACTCAAACAAATTTGGCAGCACAAATTGAAAGAACGCGGAAAAGAATTAATATTAGACTGGAATTATTGAGATCTTATATCTAGTCCAAATTTTTTTTTTAATCTTGTCTAGAAATTATGTTGTTCAATCACCATTGGCATGATCCACTTTGATATGTCTATAATTGATAAGCCATAAAGTCTGGTCAACTAGAACTTGTAGTTCAAATCCAAATACACCTGACAAAGAAGAATAAACACATGGCAAAAAAGAATTTAATATGGCCTATATAAGGAAGAAATGAAACCATTTATTGGGGATTAATAGGTTTTTAGTAGAATACCTAATTATTGGGAATTAATAGATTTTTTGTAGGACACCTAATTACAAGTCTCATTCAATCCTACAAAAGGAACTCCTCATCATAAAAATTTATGCTAATTTATTTACAAAAATTAAAAAAAAAAATTAAAAATTGAAACATATTTTGGCTCCTTCAAGGCTCACCCAATGGTTTCTTTGGTAGTATATATCCACCCACAGCAAGCAAAAGAGTATTGCACTTCCAAATCTGCATATAAGAGCATTATACTTTCAACTTGCATGGATTTCCAATATTTAAAAACTTTATTAAACAAAGAACCTTAAAGGAAAGTTATTCGCAATTTTTATAGTTAAATCAAGGTTTGATGGTTGAACCATATATCATAAATAATAAAATATATTACTCAATTTATCTTTTTTTTTTTAGACAGTTTCAACCTTTAGCATCTGCTCCTGATGATAGCTCTTTATCATCAGACCAAGATACCAATTAGTTTTTGGTGTAAGTAGAAATAAACTCCAGATCTCTTATACAACCATCACTTTATCAATTTATTACTTTGTAAGCACAATTACTTCTTGAAGTTTTAACTTAAGGGAGATGTTACTCCTCAATTGTCTTGTAAACTAAACATGACAATCCAAAGATGAAAGATAAATGGGAAGAATATGGTAAACTTTATACGAAAAATGTGATTAATATCTTTCTCTTTTGTGATGTGGGTCTAGTTTTATAAGGAAGACATAACAGGATTCTCAGGAAAAAAAATCCCTAACAGAAATCCCACATCAGAATCCTATTCCTCAATAAGAATTATATTTAATGAAGATATTAAAACCTTCAATGATATTGACAGATCGAAAACTGTGTGCATTGCAACAAGGTGTTTAATGATATTAAAACCTTAAATAACCTCAGAGATTCCAAAATCAAAATCAAAATTGCTGTTAAGTATGACAATATTAATATATTATAAGAAACTCATATTATAATATCACTTCAAAACAATTCAAATTAAGCATAAACTTTTGATTACATAAACAAACTTTACGGGTGAGTGAGTCTGTCTTTGCGCTGATCAGATCATGCTACTTCCATTCGTCAGGCACGGCATAACGATTGTTATAGTAATCGAATTGGTCGTTGTTATTATCATCATCTTCTTCTTCTTCTTCTTCATCGATGGGCCAGTCATTGATATCGGGTTTGATTTTGTTCCTCATTTCTTGGAGGGAGAAGGGGTCTTCATTTTCGATAGGATTGGGGAAGGTTAGAGAGAGCGAGGAGAGGAAGAGGAGCAGAGCGGTGAGTGAGAGAACAAGGAAGAGAACGCGTCTACTCGGCATCTTTGTATTATGTGGAAGTTTGCGTGAGTCCGAAGAGAATGAAAGTGAAGTATGAGGATTAGGGTTTGTATGCACTGTTAGTTACACGTCTTCTCTCTTATCCTTTACTTTATAATTGGCCAAGTAGTAGGAAATTTGACCTGTCACCACTGACCATTGACAAATGGATAAGATTTCAAATTTTTAAATAAATTTTTATGAATTACTTGTTAATATCATGTAATTATCTATTGATACAATTTTTTTTAATCTCAAAATGCATGTAGATTTATAATAAACACAGTTAATAACTTCTTTTTTTGAATTTAAATTTAAAAATTTTAGGCTTCTCTATTTAATATTCAAAAAATAAATAAAATCCAGTCAAAAGACAAATTGATTTTGAAGCCAAAAACAAACATCATTCATTCAATATTTAAAAAACTAGAATCCAAATACAATGCCAGTAAGATAGGTAGTGGTGATTCTTCCGGCCATACTACATCATCATCTATTTGGAAAACATAGCGAGCCAGATAATGAGCTACAGAGTTTGCACTGCGACAAACACAACCGGCAGTCTAAGGCCTGCAACTAAACACTAAATATCTTCATATATCAGACCCAACCGAGACAAATTGACAAATGAGGATGAAATTGCTTTCATAACATTTACATTGTCTTCCTTAAGAATAATCTCTAAGAAGCCTGCATCCATCACAAACTCCATTGCTGCTTTCATAACATTTACATTGCCTCCCTTAAAAATAATCTCTGAGAAGCCTGCATCCATCACAGACTCCGTTGCTTTTAGGAACGGAATCAGGATTTGAGCTTAGGAGGGGCCGAAGTATAAACCCAAAAAAGTTTGAGAAATTTTCAAATTTTATCACCTTAATTAACATTACAATCTAATATTTGTTAGCGCAATTAAAGATCGTGTTGTAATAAACTAATACCACTTTCCTCAGTGGTGATTTTTTGAAATTTTGTTTGAGGATTTTCAAATTTAGGACATCAACACTAGCTAGATATTTCCTGAATTGTAAATTTACGATAATTTGTCCTTAATGCAAAATTAGTGGTCTTAATTTTTCACTCCATTTTAATCATTAATTGATAAATCAACCAAATTAATTTTAATAGTTTCCAAATGGTAGTTCTCTAAACCTTTAGACTCCAATCAACAGTCATAGATCATTATTAACATCTACGATACTATTCAATATTCTAGCACATTCTACATCATGCTTCCATGCCCCCACAAGACAATAAAATAATGTTAATAATATATCGGTTCCAAATCTCACGATCACAACCCACAACTCGCACTTGACCAAAACACGTGTGTCTAGAGATAAACCAAACAAATAGCGAAACAAATAAAATATATTCACAATCACATTCCCAATAGAGAGATAAGAGAAGAGAGATCCATGAGTCCATACCTTGACCAAATCAACTTGTGTGTGAGTGTAAACAGTGGACTAGATTAGAGGGGTGGAGATGCGCCAAGCCAAAGGAGCAGATGAACCAAACCATGCAGCTGGTTAGGATTGGTGTGTGGAAGCATTTAAGAATGAGAGCTAGAGAGTGAGATAGATGGGAAAAAGTTTTAATGGGTAAAATTGGGGATTTGTGATTTCTGTTTTGTTATTTCAAATTTGTAATTATATTGTGTATACTTTTTGGTTTAGACAGGATTTTTATTTAATCTTAAGGTTATTTGTGTTATTGGGTTTGTTTAGATTGGATTTATGTTCTATTTTGTTTTTAATTTTGGTTTATCTAGAGGTTGAAGGGGATAAAAATAGTAAATGGACGGAGATGATGAGGACGGATAGACGCCGTAAGTGAACTCGGCTATGACGGTTAAGTATTGCTTAATATCCGTCTTACATAAACTAAGTGTGGATTTCACGTGGCATGTTGTTTGATATATTTCAGATGAGCTTTTGCTTTATCTCCACACAAACGTGCATACTTGGACTTCTTGCGACACACGTTTGGGAAGACTCCTATATGGAAAGGAACTTGAGAAGGAAGTTGTATCCAAAAAGAAAGGTAATTCTACTCAATATAAATACCCTAGAAACCCTAAGTACGAAGGTACGCACAATATTCTTAACTCTGGCACTCTAGGGTTAAAGGAACAAGATTCTAACTTGACCTTCGGAGGGTATTTGGCCGACACCACACCGGTGCTCTCTTCTAGGTCCTTTGTTTTCTTTTTGCAGGTATTGCTTTCGTTTGAGGAGCGCTTGCAACTCACTGGTGATATTTTCGGCATCATCAGAGGTTATTCTTATTATTCTTAGGACAATTGGGTTTGTTTTGATCAGAGGTTTTTTTTGTTATTCATGGGGCAATCAGGCAAAGTAGATAGTTTTTATTTTTGGGTCAATTTGAAAATATTTTTGCAGGAGGGGAGCCAAAAGTAATATTTTGGGGTACATTTCAAATTTTTTGAGAATAGATACCTACTAAGCATAATTTTTGAAAAATCTTGGGGGAGGGGGGGCATGGCCCCCCAGCCCTCACATAGTTCCGTCTCTGGTTGCTTTCCAACATGCCAATGCCTCTACCTCCTCGCTATCCATTGCTGGAGGTCCCTTAACCGATAGAGCAACCATCACTAACTCTATATCATTTCAAACCACTGCACCACAACTTGATGCACCTATCTATGTAAATACAGGGGCATCAAAATTTAATTTGTAAACAAACCCCAAGGGTGGCCTCCACGTACGACTGCCTAGGCTCTGCATGTGCCGGAATAGCAAGATGGTTTTGAGCAGGGGACAAATTTTTTAGGGGCTCATGTACAATTTTTTTTAATTTAAACTACGTTTATATAAGATAAACACCAAACTAGTTGGTGAGTAACAGACCCCGAAGTGTAAAACAGTAAACCATTGGCATAATCTATCATCAATCTCTCTCACACTTCCCGAAAAAACTAAGTAGTTGAAATTACTTTCGTTCTTCCACAATCTTGTGATTGAAAAAAAAGGGGGGCAAAAAAAAGAGCAAAATTTGTTCCTCCACAATCTGTGATTGAAAAAAAAAAATGGAAAATGCAGAATTAGGAGGGCAAAGAAGATGGATAATCATATACGAGAAAAAGCTCAAGAGAAAATGTCTCTATACTTTAGCGAAGATAGTAACATTTAAACTCAAAAAATTATTTTAAGAAACAACAAAAAATTGCATTTTACTTTGACAAACATATTTCCTGAGATAGCATTAGTTAAACCATGACATAATAAATGCTACTCAATTAATTACTAGTTTCTAAGCCCAATTAACTTAAGGAAGTGATTACTCCTCAATTGTCTGACTCATGTAAACTAACAATGACTTTACATGTCAAAAGTCAAAACATCTGAAAGATGAAAGAAAAATGTGATTAGCATATATGGACTATGGATTCAGTTTTATGAGAAAAACTTTCTATTGAAAAACATTTTTTTTTTTTTTTTTTTGGAGAAGGTATTGAAAGACTTTATAGGAAGTAAACATTAGAATTCTATTCCTAAATAAAGGCAAAACATAGGTATGGTACAGTACCTTAAATTCCCTTCTTACATTTATGCCACGGGTATAAAATATACAGCTCAACAAATTGGCGTTAAAACCTTTATCTTTTATTTTTTTGACTGGCCTGCTATGGAGAACCAAATAAAGTCAGTTTTAGATTTCAGATATGCCTCCACCAAACTTATTCCGCTAAGTCTCCTCCTTCAAAGACATGATCAGGTTTTTAATATTTTTTTGGCTTTTTAAGATTTCAGATTTACCCACCAATTTTGTTTAATATTTATTTGGCTTTTTATTCAAATCCTCTCCTCTTTATTACTTACCCAGCAATGGCAATCCACACTTTCACTCTCAAAAACAGTTTCTTCTCATTATTGATCAACGACTAATCATAGGAAATAAGGGGCAAGGCCATGAACTAAGAATTCAAGCCATGGATCAATAAGGTGAACCCAGATCAACGGAAACACGATGAGAGAGAGTGATTGAGAGTTGTTCCTTTCAACTGACCACCACAAACCCCTCCGCAGCCGCCATGCCCCGCCGTCTTCTTCATTCTCTTAGCCTAGTTCTCTATAAAAGCATGGGGTTTCTTGTGGGTGAAACCACTCTGCCTCCACACATGGTGGCCAAAAATAATGTGAGGCATGCTTGTGAAGGGGTCTTGCCAAAAATTTGTTGAGTTTTAGCCAAAATTTTTGTTCGAAATCTGTCTGTTTCTTGGGAAAATAAGGGTGAAAGTGTTTGAAGTTATCTGGTTTTCACGTATGTGAGGGAAAAGATGAGAGAAAGTAGGGGGGGAAAAAAGACGGCAATTCCTTGTAACACCGTTTGTTGAGTTGTATATTTTATACACGTGGCTTAAATGTAAGAGAGGATCCTAAGGTACTGCACAAGTACTGTACTTAAGTTTTGCCTCCTAAATAAATATGCAAAGTATTAAAGGTATGACTAAAAGTCTTGTAATTCAATTATGTTTCAATAGATGTTTAGGGTTGAAATTATTCCAACCATTGAATTATATAAAGATAGATGAATTAATAACTAAGTATTGAATATATGGATCAGCTTTTATATGGCTTTATAATGAGATTGAGAGGTCCAAACTACTATATGCGTTGCAACAAGAACCAAAATAACATCAAACATCCCAACATCAATAACATCAAACGTCCCAACATTGAATAAATAGCAAACATAAAATCGCTGTACCCACAATATAACTTCGAAACTCTACTAATAATTAAATTACATACTGTATAATTAATACCACTCCAATATCGTCCAAGGGACATAATTTAACTTTGAATACACTACTACTACATGCATAAACTTCACCAAGGAGGACTATGCCTGTACGGATCATGGTAGTCCCATTCATCGGGATCGGCACGGGGATGTTCCATGAACTCGTCGTCCTCCTCCTCCTCCTCCTCATCATAAAGCTCGTCATTGATATGATCCGGAGTAGAAGTGAGGGTGTGTTCGCTTTTGCTCTCCAGTTTTTCGAGGGATGACAGATCTTCATCAAATTCGCTGGGTTTGGAGAGGGTTCGAGAGAGTGAGGAGAAGAGGAGCAGAGCCATGAATGAGAGAACGAGAATGTGTGGACTCGGCATCTTTGTGTGGTGTCTGAATCCGAAGAGTGAAAGTGAGGAATGAGAGTGAGGAGTGGGGTTTAATAGTTTATAGAAAGCGAAGGACTCAAGGTAATTATCTGCAAAGGTAAAACACCTCTTTTTTTACGTCTCTACATGCTACGTATCTTATTGATAGGATTTCCATTCTCCCTAAGTACCAAGACTTCTTATAAAATTTTATTTTTTTGGTTAAAGAAACTAGAAAATACAAGTAGATTCACAATAAACACAGTCCCAACGTAACTCTATTTAATAGTAGTTATTGGATTAGTTGGGAACTTGGGATTGTGTTTAATGATGTGAGATAGATTATTTGATAGTACAAATATGTGTTTTATAATAACACTAGAAAGAATTTAAGGGTCATTTGATAGCGTTGTTCTAGTAATGTTATTTGTATTTTTTGAAAATATGTGTAGATAAAAAAGTGTGTGAAAGTACATGTAATATTGTTTAAAAATTGAAAAACGTTAAACTACTATACCAAACGAGCCCAAATTTCAATGAGTAACAATCACTTCTGAATTTTTGGTTATTACTCCCTCCATCCTAGTTTGTTTGTCTTCTATCCCATTTTGAGATGTCCCAAAATATTGTCCTGTTTCTAAAAATAAAAGTTATTAGTTTACTAATGTTCCAATTATACCCCTACTTTATTTTCAAAAGTATTTGAAAAGAAAATTAACAAATATTTAAAAAATTAATCTAATTGAGACACTTTTTTAGTTGCTTCATTAAGAATAACTCTTTTTTTTTAAAGCTGATAAATTTATTTGAGCATAGTTTTGTAAACTTATACATTTTTATTAGGCAAACAAAACAATAAATAGTATTTCCTTAAAAAGTTTGACTTTTCAAATAGGACAAATAAATTGGGACAGAGGAAGTATTATTTTTAACTTAAATTTATGTGATTTGTCCACTTCGTTGTTGATTATTACTTTTTTATTACTGTATATAGCTTGCATGGATAGAAAATCACTTTATATATATATATATATATATATATACACACACATATATATATAGTGAGTTTTGGGCTGTGGCTAGTGAGTTTATGTACTGTGCCCCTCGAACTAAACTCAGTGTGGGTGATACCGTACCGGCCGGTACGGCCAGTATATACCGTTCCGGTCAGTGCACCGGTACAAGTACACCCCTATTTTGTACCGAAAAAAATACCAACCATACCGGCGAAATCCGGCTGTTTCGGCCGGTAAATGGATACCAGGCCGAAACACAAAAATCTCATTTGTAATGAAAGAAAACAGAGAAGAAGGAGGAAAAGAAGAACACAACTCTCTATTTGCTTCTCATTAGAAAACAGCGATGAAGCACAAAATCGACGGAACTCTCAATCAAAAAACAAACTCAAATCACAATTTTAAAACTAATCAAATTAGAACCAAAAAAAAAAAAAAAAGCAAAGCTGACCCATCTGAGCCTCCGTGGGGAGGAGGACCTGCACTAGTGAGAGGGGAAAAAAGGTTGCCGACGAAGTGCTATTGAAGGAAAGAAAAAAGAAAGTTGAAGAGAGCTCCAGATGAACTGATGAAGAAAAGAAAGAAGAAAAGTCAAGAGAGCATGAACTGATGAAGTGCCAGAGAAGAAAAGAAAGAGGAAAAGAAAGAAGAAAAGTCAAGAGAGCATGTATCGATGAAGTGCCAGAGAAGACGTGAAGATAGAGATAAGGGAAAGGAGTGGAGGAGAAAAAAAGAGGAAAAAAGAAAAGAAAAGGAACCGTGTGGACGAAAAAAAAAAAGATAAGGAAAAAAAATAAAGAATAAGAAATTAAATTTGAGAAATGTTACTACAATGTTTTCACAATAAATCTTAAATAGTTGGTTGTTATTAACTAATGCTGATAAAAAAAAATATTTAGGTGATGTGTTCAAATTAAAATCAGTAATAACTAGTAAATTTATTGTGAAAATATTATAAAATGTTAAGAATGTAATATCTTTTATTAAACAATAATACTCCCACTGATAGCACACACTAATACTATTGCTACACTTTTTCTTTTTTTTTTTATAGATAATCTACTGCTACACGTTAGACTCAAACTTTTTACTGTCATTCAACTGTAAACAAAATGAAAATTTAAAATATTTTACAACCATTCTTTTCTTTTTTTTCTTTTTTCTTTTTTGAGAATTTTCTTTCTTTTTTCTTATTAGATAAATTCTACTGCTATTTTTGTTAGACTTTAGATAAGTACAATCATATCTTCTTAAAAAAATAAAAAATAAAAATAGTATAAACTTACAAATTATATGAATTTTTACCAACCAACGTATAAAAAAATAAATAAATTTAAATGTAAATATTTTTATATATTTATCTATATATATACTTAAAGGAATTTTAATTTATGTAAGGATATATAAAATTAGCGGTAAACCCGAAACGGTACATCGGTATTGACCGATATCCGAAATATATCGTATCGCTAGCCAAACTGGTACAGCTTCCGGTACGGCATTGACTTCCTTGACTAAACTGGTTAAAAGGAAGCAGTTTATAATTATAAAGGTCAAGTGAGATAAACCTGAAATTGGCTAGGTTAAGTTGAATAAAAGGCTTCACTCATTCTATTGGGGTCTTTATCAATGTTGATGCAAAGTTGTGGGCTCTAAGGGAATGGTTAATAATGTGTAGAAATTGAATCTTGGAGCAATGGAAATTGAAATAGATGCTAAACTTGTGTTTGGTTGGATAAATAAGGAGTATAGTAGTAGTTTATATCATGCTTCTCTTACCTTGGATTGCAAGACCCTCATTAGCCAGATTCCTCAAATAAAGATGAGTCACTACTTCCTTGATGCAAACAACTGTATTGATATTTTGGCCAAAATAGGTCTAACTCTAGATCAGGATATTATGTATTTTGATAGTCTTCCTTATAAACTTACGTTTGCTTTTATTTTATAACAATGCGGATCTGTATTATGAGAGGCCTAGTCCTCTAAATTTTTTTGTTGTTGATTATGCTCCTTAATGATCTCTGGATTTACCACAAGAAAAAAAAAAAAAAAAAAACAATTGTTTTAAATTATTTCTTGATTTTTTAACCTAAGTGGGTGATTATTAATCCTACATTGTCATGTAAACTAAGAATGACTTGACAGCTCAACAATAAAAGATAAATGGAAAGAATGGTAAATTTTATAATAAATATATGGTTTACATTTTTCTCTTTAATAATGTGGGACTAATTTTACGAGGAAGGCTAAATAGAAAGAAATCCCACATTAGAAAACTACTTTTTTTTTCATAATAAATGTTACACTTCATGAAGAATTACAAATATTCTAGGTATGGTCCTTATGGATCAGCAAGTATACGCAATGTTATTTATCATAAAATAAAATAATAATAATAAAAAGATATTGAATGTTGGCTTGTGGCTTTGATGAGATTGACAGGTCCAAACTAGTTCAAAAAAAAAAAAAAAGATTGACAGGTCCAAACTATGTGCCTTGCAACTAGGTCTTTAATGAGAGGAGTACCAAACTGACAAAAGAGATCCTTTGAAATCAATCAATTTCATTGTTTAGATTAATTTTTACAAATCTTTAAGAGGTATAGATTGTCATGTTATTTAAAATTAAATAACATAGTAATCTATATACTATTAGATTTAGAAGTTCATAACAGTAAAGGTCTGTGTAGAAAGTACTAAAAATAAAGGTAAAAGTTAACTGAAATAGTACATTAAGACCCATAAATAATATCAACAAGTGCAATAAAGCCCATGAATAGTAGCAAAATAAGTTAAATAATAAAATAAGTTAGTTTTTTTAAAACTGGAGCTAAACGCGCACTAAAGTGTATGAATTGGAACCTACAAGATAACTTCAAAACTTCACTAATAAGGAAGACATCTTATAGTCATTCTTTTGGCTTCTGGTTTCTTTAAAACAATACGTTTGTCTGTGTTTTTAATTTTTCAAATTATAGGGTAGTTACAAGATGTAGAACCATCCTTAATGGTAAATGATAATTTGGCCAAAAGATTAAAGAGGTAATGTGATCAAATCATATTCTCAAATGACACTTCTAAGCAACTACAAAGAAAATAAAATACAACTTCAATAAACACATTTTTTCTAAGAAATTACTAGGAAAAAAGAAAAACTTCATTAAACATATTTTCATTATTTTTTTGATAAACTAAACATATCTTCATTATGTTAATAGCATCACATCAATGTTTGAGTAGAAGGTACTCAAACCTATACATATAAAAAACCAACATATTTGAGTAGCTTTATAAACCAACTACAAAAAACTGCTGCAAAGTGTGCAAACAATTATCCAAATTGTCCTATAAACTAGAATATATCAAATTTGAATTGTTGCTAAAAGCCTAAAATTTAGCCTTGCTAACTTCAGGATGGCATTGACTTCAATCGATCATTGAATACTTCAAAGCCTTTCCTTGATGACAAAGGAGCAACATTTGGTACATGACGCTTGGATAACGCTTGCACTTGACTTCATGAACAACTATACCTTATATTTAGACCTTTTTTTACAAATGGGCTGCATTGCTGCGTTGAAAACTTCTCTAGTGCCTGGCTTTTCATAAGAGGCCACAATACTTCAGCTCGCACAGTAAGACAAATTGTATTAAAAATAGCTTTGCCCCAAAAAAAATTTCTAATTCCATAGATCCAAATGAATAAAAGATTTTATATTCAAGGCCCAAATCTCATGTAATAACAATTATTGGAATGTTTAAACAAGATTGGCAGTGTTGATCACCAAAACCAAGTTAATGGAAACCAAAAATAATATTAAATATTTTGTATATAGTAGAGCAGAAGAATTTACAATTCATCACTCTTCAGTATGGAAGAGGACTAATCCGAAGCTATTGTTAAGTATCAGAATTATCAAACACATGAACACAAGAAAATAAAAGAAAATAAAAAATGTTATGCTCTCACAAAGACCTCATTCAAGCCAAGGTTCAATATAGACTTTCCACTTTGCCCTTTTCTAAACCCCCTTCCCATAGCTCCACGAAAACCACGTAGCTGAAACAATACCACCACAAATGACACCATCCACCAGAAGTGTGAGCATAAGCCAACAGAGAATTAAAAGCAATCAACAAGTAGTTTCACAAATGCTTTACAGACAATATTTCAACTTTTCAAGAGATCAGTCAAAACTTATATTACCACAGCCATAAAATAAATACCCGTATCTCTAGTCCACAGCCAAGGAAAAAAAAAAAAAAAAAAAACCTCAAATTGACCTTTCTATAGTCATCTATGAACGATTCTAAAGCCATAAAATTTTCCCAACTTATGCAAAATTTTCATCATCTTTTACAAATTTCATTTCTATTATCGTTCATAGGTGACTATAATACTAATAAAGAAGGTGAAAGACTGGAAAAACACACACACATACAAACCTTGACGATAAGATCGAATTGCTTGTTAGAGAGAACGAAATGGAGGCAGTTATCCAGGGACATCTTCTCTGTCCTCGTGTTCACTTTCGAGCTCATCCCCTTTCATAATGGCAAGGTGGGGTGTGTCAGATTGGAAGAGAACTACAAGAAAGAGATTTTCATTTTTATGTTTCAAAGGAGAAATGAAATATGAGAAACAAATGGTGGATTGATATTTGAAATTTAAAATTGAGGCGGGTCCCGAAATTTTTTGAAAACAGTTGATTAATGCCTAATGTTAACAGAAGACCAGCACACTAACGTCATTTAGCTATGGTTGCTAAGCTGGATAATTTAAATGATGTCAGCATTTTTATCTGACTTGTGTTGTTCTTATTGGTTGGGACTACAAGGTCAACCAGGTGACCTTGTAGTCCAGGACTAAGTAAGAATTTTCCAAATTTTATAATATATATGGTTTACATTTTTCTCTTTAATAATGTGGGACTAATTTTAGGAGGAAGGCTGAATAGAAAGATATCCCACGTTAGAAAACTACTTTTTCTCATAATAAATGTTACAGTTCTTGACGAATTACAAGTATTGAAGGTATGGTCCGTATGGATCAGCAAGTAAAGTATATGCAATGTCATTTATCATAAAATTAAATAAGATATTGAATGTTGGCTTGTGGCTTTGATGAGATTGAGTCCAAACTAGTTCAAAAAAAAAAAAAAAAAAGATTGACAGGTCCAAACTATGTGCTCTTGCAACTAGGTCTTTAATGAGAGTACCAAACTGACGAAAGAGATTCTCTTAAATCAACCAATTTCATTGTTTAGATTTATTTTTACAAATCTTAAGAGGTATAGATTGTCATGTTATTTAAAATTAAATAACATAGTAATCTATATACTATTAGATTTAGAAAATCATAACAGTAATAGTCTGTTTGAGATTTGTTTATTTGCTAAAACTGAAAACATTTTGCAAAAAGTACCGTAGATAGAGGTAAATACTAATTGAAATAGTATAGTAAGACCCATAAATAATACCAACAAGTGCAATAAAACCCATTAATAATAGCAAAAATAAACTAAATAGTAAATAAGTTGGTTTTTTTTAAGCTGAAGTCAAACGGGCACTAAAGTGTAGGAATTGGAACCTACAAGATAACTTCCAAACTTCACTAATAAGGAAGACATCTTTTTCAAAAGATTACGAAATTGCATTAGTACAAGGACTGATACCACTCAAACACCAAAGGATAATTTCAACGAAGATAGCATGAATTTTACATACGGTAGTGTTACATCTAAAATTTTGATTACACAAAACTCCAAAACACCAGGCCACTCCTTATGGTAGCCATCAACGATTCATCTCTATTAACATAAAATAAGGATGGTGATCCAAATGACTAAAATTAGATCACAATCTGCAGCAACATAGGCTTACTCTGAATCTGATGAGTCTGCCTTTGTGCTTTGCCTGACACTCCTTCTGGCTTGTGAACCAGATCTAGATGCATTTAGTGATGATTCACCCTCAAAAGAGATAACTTGGGATTTAGCCAACCTTTCCTCCAGTTCCTCTGTGCTGAACTCATCCGTCCCACCAAGCTGATCAAATCCCACCTGATACACATCATATTGGACATTGTAATGTTATCGTCGTGAAAGCCCCCAAGACCAGAATAATCATATAAGAATATAAATGAGGGTTCAGTAAAAAGTATGTGCATTTTCCACCATCATACCACATAGTCGTCAACTTTGGCATTCTTTATGAGGGCAAGGGTTGGAAGAACAATGATCTTGAGCTTCTCAGCCAAGAATGGACTTTTTTCAGCATGGATTTTCACAAAACGTGTCTCTAAATGCTGCTTTGCCAGAATACTCAGGTGCTTGTCCATAACCTGCAAATGAACTGTAAACATAAATGGCTCCCCCTATATCTCAAATGTATCTCAAGATATCAATACCACAGGAAACTTATTCAGTACTTCAATGAATAGAAAGGGGTAAGGTTGGCACAGTTCTCTTTCCAAGATTCCATCACCTCAAAAAAACAAAAGGTAACCCATATAAACCTCTTTACGGAGATAAGAATAAACAGTATACTTGCACTTGAAAGGAATAATAGACTCTTTCCTCAAATCCATCAAAATTTTAATGGAAACCAAAGTGGACACCTGATGTTTTAGATAGGGTGTACACAGGTAGGACTGGGTTGGGTTTGAGGTATTTTTCAACCCATCCATAACTACTCAAGTTGAGAAATCCCTAATCCAACCCAAGGATCAAGTTGGGTTGTCAGGTTGAAGCCATTTTGCAGACCCAACAAAAAAAAAAGGTTTTAATTCAATTATTTAAACTCATTATTCAATAAGTTATAAGAATCTACACAACTAAGCCTAAATTCCAATTTTATCAAAACTAAGTCTAACAATAACAAAAAATCAAAAATCAAAATCAAATTAACAAATTTTAAATACATATATTTTTTTACTATTAATAGTGTTGGGTCGTGTTGATGTGGGTTGGATCAGGTCATGTTGGTCAGATGAATGCCATCGACCAATGGCCATCCTACTTTCATGTTGTCCATATTTAACATTAAGAAACACAACAGACAAGGAGACTTTAAAACCACATACATGCTACAGCTACATATTGGAAATATTGACATGAACAGGCAATGCATCAACATACCGAATCTTAACTACATGTGTTTTATTGGTAAGTTACGCATGCACCCCATTAGTCTCATATCTACAACCTTACCCTTCATCTCATTATTAAGAAAAGAATTAAGTGTCATTTGAGCTAGCACTCATTGACTAATTACATGTTTGTCACATGTACCAAGTAGAATGCATCATCATCAGTACCAAAGCATAATGACATGTACTCTTCCTGATTGGTAAGATTTGAGAATAAGTTGGTCTTTTAATACCTTATTTGTTTTGCTTTGCCATTTCAAATCAGTAATCCTAAGGGCAAAGTTTGGCTCCAAACATGTTTGGAGCCTTGGGCTCCAACAACCAATAGCATAATTACATCAATTCCTGTCACATGCAAATACATGTTACTCACTTAGCCCAACTAACTAAGTGAGCCATGTGCATTGCGCATTTGCACTTGACAAGACAAATACCATCTTCTTATTGGTGGTTGGAGCCCAAGGCTCCAAACATGTTTGGAGCTAAACCTTTTCCTAATCCTAATAGTACAAGAAAGAGTTCCAATATATTTGTGCCCAATGTATTCAAAGAATAGATTGAGTTGATTAACGGAAAAAAATTTCAAATATTGAGCTTGTTAGACCTTAGCATTTTTCCCCCTCACATTTTCTCTTCTCCTAGGAGTTCTATCACTATTCACATTCCTGTTCACAGCTTGTGGGTAGATGCGATCTTAGTTTCTTGACTACTCACCTTTTTTGCAATCCTAGATATAATATTACCTATTTCCCCACCAACCCCCTAGTTGTTCATGAACCTTAACCCTAGATTCTCATATTCTCCAAACCCCGGACCTACCACAAGCACACATAGATAACTCCCAATTCTATCCCATGTCAAGGCCTGCCAAATACCAACCCCAACCTTTAGCAGCCAAGGCTCAAGGCCATGTATAATACGCTCATTTCTAAGGAAAGTTTGGTTAAGGATGCAAGATATAGAGACTGCACTCCATACCAAAACATACCACAATTCTTTTTTATAAATAATAAGAAAGAATATGAAGATGTTTAAACAGCATTACAGCATTATCTAATGTGACTGTGCAGTATTATATGAATTACAGAACCAAAGAATCAAAGAGTTAAGAGGACCCAATACAAAGCAATACTTTCCAAAAGGGTGTACATGGAATGAATTGAAAGGAAAAAATTCCCCACAATGCAATCATTTTAATGTAAGGTTTAAAAGTATCAAAAAAATTTCTACGTACATGTGTTTGGATAAGATTATTTTGGTTTTAAAAAAAAAAACTGTATAAAAGAAAGGCTTTTAAAAGCAGTACATAAGTTAGCAATGAAAATAAGCTAACGTTTTAAGCTAAAACAAACAGACTCTAAACAAATAACCAAGTATTTTGCGCGGTCAGTCTATTAACAAGGTCAACATCCCTTAAATTTTTAGAGTCATTATCATATATGAGCTTGTTAACATAGTCTTTTTGCTTGTATCCATTTAAAAGCATGGCATCTTAAAACAAGACTGAGAGTAAGACGTAGTTCACTAGCTGCACTTTTAAAGGTTTAAATCTTTCCAAACTCTATACAGTATCATAGATTCCACTCTCTTCAAATTCATATATACACATACATTTACATAATCCATATTCACTGCCATTTTATAAATATACCAACAAATTGTGCTTTTCTAGTAAGGTCCCTTCATATACGAGCTCACTAGTCATCAAATTTCAATTCTTTCAAGTTTCAACAATAAACTATGAACTGGACAACATGTCGAATATACCATATTCTAATTAACCACATTGCTATTATTATCCTTCCTTTAAAAAAATTAAATAAATAATGTAAATTGCATTGGGAATTAGAGTAGGCGAATTCCTTTTTAGGTCTTTTATTCACAGGTGCCTAGGGAGGAGGAAGGTGGTAGATTGCAAAAGCAGTGGCAAAGTCTGATGTTCGTTCTTACTATAAGACTCTTAGAGGTACTAATGCCTCTTCATTCCCTATGAAGAGTATCTGGTGTGTTAAGGCCCCAAAGAGGATGTCCTTTGTCCAAACTGCAGCTTGGGGTAAGATGTCTTACATCAGATTATTACCTATGATAACCTCACCAAGAGGGTCTCTGTCTAGTTGGTTGGTGCTGCAGCGTGTGATTTTGTAGTGAGGAAACTATAAACCACTAGTTGCTTCATTGTGAGACTTCTTGTGCTTTGTGAAATGAAGTTTTTAGGGTGTTTGGGGGTTCAATAGGTGGTGCCCTCAAGAGTAGCTATCCTATTGTTTGAGTAAAGGAATTGATTCGGGAAACTCTTCAGATGCTTGCTACATTTGATGTGGCTAGTATAGAGAGAAAATAACAGTCACACTTTGGAGGATAGGGAGCTGAAATCCCTGTTAATCCACACATTGTTTAAATAGGCCTCCCACAAGGCGTTTTTTTTTTTTTTTTTTACAGGATAAAGCCAAGACACCAACCGTTTTTTGGTATAGGCAAGATTCAAACCCCAAATCTATTATTTAACAAGGAGAAACTTCACTAATTTAACTAACCAGAACCCACATTGTAATCTTATTTTATTGTTCCAACACTCAGTTTGTTTTTTTGGTTTGGTATGTTGTAATAATCCATTTTGAAGATGAAGCAATCATCTCTTTCAATAAAATTTATTTAGACGACATATTGGTAAATCTCACATATTTTGCCATCATAAATAAAGTCTGAGATCAGTTGCAATGCAAATTGAGCAAGGAGAAAAGAGGAAAAGGACCTTGCAGGGCCAGTTTTCGCGGTAGAAGTGGCAGACGACGCGATCGCTGGCCTTGACGGTGGAGAAGAAGTCCTTCTCGGAGAAGATCTCGGTGTAGTCGCCGTGGCCGAGGGAGATCCAACGGCTCCGCTTCTCGGCCATCTTCTTCATCTGCTGGAGCCTCCTTTCTCTGAGCACCTCCAGATCGTCCAGGTCAAGCCGATCCAGTGCTGAGATCTCCTCGTCTAGCTTCTCCTCCATGGCCTTCGCCACCGTCAGCACTTGCTTCTCTATAATCTGCGCCACACCATCACCAACACCATCAAATCAATCACAAAAACATAGATATAGAGATCGAGAGAAAGATACCTCTTGAACTTTAGGGTGCTCCATTGTTGGAAATTGGGCAAGATCTCTCTCTCTCCCGATACTATTGGAATATTGAAAATGCTTTCAGTTTCAGATGAAGATTGAAGAAGAAGGAGGGTGAGAGTGAGAGGGAAACGGTGATTTGGGAGAGGGGCGAAGGGTAATATACAAGACTACGACGTCGTTTTGTTTTGTTTCCTTTCGTTTTCTTTTTAATGGTGGTTTTCAAACATTTTGAATATTATTTCCCTCTAAATCGTTTTTTAATCCAAACATTTTTTTTCCCTGTTACCAATTGTTGGTTTAGCTGGATTTTTCATTTTTTATTTTTTTCTTTATTTTGTACTATTTTTTATGCAGTTTTTTTATACTTATATATATATATATATATAATATTTTACAACATTTTCACAATAAATATTTTTAATGCACACAATAAATCCTAAATGTAAATTGTTCCTAGTTCTAATTTGAATTAACTATTGAATTTACTTTTTTGTTCACTAATAACAACTAGTAACAATCTACCTTTAAGAATTTGTTGTGAACATAACAATTCTCTTTTAGCTGTAATTTTGTCTAATTTATTTTTCAAATAATTAAGCTAGTATGTTTTCTTTTATATTAGAAAATAAATTAGTACATCAAACCCAATGAAAATTAGAAACGTTGATACGATTGGTATGTTATTTTAGGTTTTGTGTTTACAAATTTTTTTGTTTTTTTTAGAGTGTTTTGAGAATTTGTAATCAAAATTGGTTTATTTTAGTATCTGCCACAAAAAAAAAAAAAATGATGAAATGTTAAGCACATTTTTTTTTTACTCGATCCTTCTTGTCTTCAAAGAAAATTTAAAAACCAACAAAAAAAAAAAAAAATCAGTCAAGAATTCCACCCCAACGAAATCACCAATTGCCCAACACAATTGATAATGAACAAAGATGAGCATAATTAAAAATTAAAAATTACAAATTAACAAAAACAATAAAACTTTGAGATTCAAGTGTGGAGTTATTTAGAATTGAAGGTTTCTAGGAGTCAAGAGATATAAATAAAAATAAAATAAAATAAAAAAGAATTCAGCAAACAAAAAGAATTGTTACAGGAGATAGAATGGAAATATATGGTAATGCCTTCTTCTATGGATAAATGCACTTCTTATAGAAGTGTATACTTCAAGAATTTTTTTTCTTAGACAATTTTAAAACATAATTTCAGTTAAAATTATGAAATCATGTGACACAATTTCAAAATTTTAGCCAAAAACACAATTTCAAAAAAAAGTGCGTATAAAATATGTAATAACGAGAGTGTAATAAGAATTTTTAATTAGTTTATACACTAACTGTTTCTTGCAAACAACGAGAAACTAGTCACGTAACGAAAGAGAGATCAAATCAAAAAGCTCATCCCATGAGCTTCATGAACTGACGAACCTCACAAGCTTTTCAATAAACGGAAATCACAAAGATCATTCACTTGCTTGTTTTCTCTCTTAGTGTTGCTCACATGAACGTCCTTTAGCAGGTCCAACTTACTTGGCACAATACCTACATTGTCAATGCTCATAAAACAAATAAGATAGTTGTAAAAAATAGTGTAATCGTAACTTTTTTTTAATAATTAGAATGTGCATATAATGTTTCAAAGTAGACTTAGTCTAGTGCAATTCTCTTTATTTAAAATGAGAAACTTTACTGATTTATTTGTCCTTTATTTACAATCTGTCTTATTATTTCAAAAAAAGAAAAGTGAACTTTCAAATAACCTAGCTCTGCCTTACTTAAAATTGTCAAAGTACCTTTAACCTCTAGATTTAAAATCCCAGCTTATATACTAAAAAATATAAATAATTATAATTGTTGTTCACCTGCTTCAGAATCTACAAATCACAGTAAGCATGTCATCCGTAATAACTAGGGGTGTTTACAGTGCAGTTTTGGGCTATTTTTAACACCGCACTTTGCGGTGCGATTTAACTAAAACTATAACTGCACCACACTTTATTTTTGCAGTTACCTATGCGGTACAGTGTGGTTTAAAATTTAGCCAAGACCATAACCGTAATACACCTCATTTTTATAATTACATGTGCGGTATGGTGTATAAGATGTAGTTTGAACAATTTGAAATTGGTATGTATTTCAAATTTTAGGTTTTTCCTACCCAGCCCAAAACTAAGTTTTCCCTTTGTTTTGGACTAAATTTTAAACTATTGACCTAGTTTTCATTTATTTTGGGCTAGCTTTCCTAGTCAATACTTACTAGAGTTATCAAACTTTTTTTTTTTTTTGAAAACTAAAGTTATTAAACTATTAATAATATATATAATAATAAAAATAAATAAATATATTAATATATAGAGAGGGTGCAGTGCAATTTGTACAATTTTCTTATTATAAAACCGCAAACTGCACTGCACCATGCAGTGCACAGTTACTTGCGGTGCAATTCGATTATGCCATTTGCAAGTAGTTTTGTCAAAGTACCTTTAACCTCTCGATTTAAAATCCCAGCTTATATACTAAAAAATATAAATAATTATAATTGTTGTTCACCTGCTTCAGAATCTACAAATCACAGTAAGCATGTCATCCGTAATAACTAGAGGTGTTTACAGTGCAGTTTTGGGCTATTTTTAACACCGCACTTTGCGGTGCGATTTAACTAAAACTATAACTGCACCACACTTTATTTTTGCAGTTACCTATGCGGTGCAGTGTGGTTTAAAATTTAGTCAAGACCATAACCGTAATACACCTCATTTTTATAATTACATGTGCGGTATGGTGTATAAGATGTAGTTTGAACAATTTGAAATTGGTATGTATTTCAAATTTTAGGTTTTTCCTACCCAGCCCAAAACTAAGTTTTCCCTTTGTTTTGGACTAAATTTTAAACTATTGACCTAGTTTTCATTTATTTTGGGCTAGCTTTCCTAGTCAATACTTACTAGGGTTATCAAACTTTTTTTTTTTTGAAAACTAAAGTTATTAAACTATTAATAATATATATAATAATAAAAATAAATAAATATATTAATATATAGAGAGGGCGCAGTGCAATTTGTACAGTTTTCTTATTATAAAACCGCAAACTGCACTGCACCATGCAGTGCACAATTACTTGCGGTGCAATTCGATTATGCCATTTGCAAGTAGTTTTGTCAAAGTACCTTTAACCTCTCGATTTAAAATCCCAGCTTATATACTAAAAAATATAAATAATTATAATTGTTGTTCACCTGCTTCAGAATCTACAAATCACAGTAAGCATGTCATCCGTAATAACTAGAGGTGTTTACAGTGCAGTTTTGGGCTATTTTTAACACCGCACTTTGCGGTGCGATTTAACTAAAACTATAACTGCACCACACTTTATTTTTGCAGTTACCTATGCGGTGCAGTGTGGTTTAAAATTTAGTCAAGACCATAACCGTAATACACCTCATTTTTATAGTTACATGTGCGGTATGGTGTATAAGATGTAGTTTGAACAATTTGAAATTGGTATGTATTTCAAATTTTAGGTTTTTTCTACCCAGCCCAAAACTAAGTTTTCCCTTTGTTTTGGACTAAATTTTAAACTATTGACCTAGTTTTCATTTATTTTGGGCTAGCTTTCCTAGTCAATACTTACTAGGGTTATCAAACTTTTTTTTTTTTTGAAAACTAAAGTTATTAAACTATTAATAATATATATAATAATAAAAATAAATAAATATATTAATATATAGAGAGGGCGCAGTGCAATTTGTACAGTTTTCTTATTATAAAACCGCAAACTGCACTGCACCATGCAGTGCACAGTTACTTGCGGTGCAATTCGATTATGCCATTTGCAGGTAGTTTTGGTGCGATTTTTGTGGTTTGTGCGGTTTGATAAACACCCCTAGTGATAACAATTCCATGCTCTATTACTTCTTTCTCTCCTTCAAACGTTTCAAAATATTTGTATTGTCCATTAAAGTCACTATAAAAGCATTGGAGATTCTCTAACTTGCCTGAATATATGGCTAAAGAACAAGCATTCATGAAAGTTTCTGAACTTGATTGTGTAAGGATTATAACAAGGCGAAACCTACCTAACGTTCGAGTTCACTTAACAATTAATAAATAAAATAAAACACAATTATAAAAAGAATAGAAAAAAAAAATTTGTTAACCATTCATTATCAGTTGTAGCATTCTCTCTAGTTACTGTACATAACTTTCTCTAGTTAAATTCTCTAGAAAATTTTCCCACCTAATGATAGTGACCATCTGTTTGTGAATTAACCAGTATTCTTATTTTTTAAGATTCCGTCTTTCTACCGCAGCGCACTCTTGGTGCGGTGGTCACTCCACATACATAAATATTTGTAAAGTGTGGGGGCAAAAGACAGGATTCAAATCTTTATGAGAGAGCTTCACACATATATACACTTACACTTAAATTAGGCTAAAGTATAAATTATATCTTGTATAAAAAATAAAAATAAAAATAAAAAAGATTCCATCTTTCTAAGATTCATAGAGACCCAGTCAGGCGCGCAACAACTAACCGAAAAACAACCAGAGCACTAGAATAGTTTTCTCAATTATTCACCAAAACTTAGAAAGTGACATTGACATTCTTGAAGATGATGTTAAAGTATTTCAAGCACCAGTAGCTGCTTTCAGGGTTGAGGAAGGGGAAGGAGAGCATATCAATGAGATTTGATCCCACATCATCTATTCATTTGCTACCATTCACCACATGACCAAGAACTAGGAGGAGGGAGGGGTTGTTAAGATTTGACCTAATATTGGTTATGTATAAACCACTTGAGTAGACACACAGACGTTTAGAAGAAAATTAAGCAGAATCAACTTTTCCATTTCCAACATGCTTCACATTCCACATGCAGTGACCCGCTGTCTTTTTCCAGAGAGTATAATGATGAAAACTGCATCTCACTTCAGGACATTGGAAGATGAACAGGACGTAGAAAGGAAGTCACAAATGTGGACCATTCCAATTATGCATGGTCAGACTCAGTTGCACATATTGGCACTGTGAAAAGATAATGAACCTACAACTTACATGTTTCACTCCAGGGCACAGCCTGTCTAAAGCCAAGGCAACAACTGATTATAGAAGAAAACTAGATCCAACTAATGGTTCCAAAAAACTGAGACCTCTTTCCTGCAGAAGTAAATAATTTTTTCCAATAAGTTTCCATTGCCCTCCACTATTTGATTTTGACGAAATCAATTCCTTTTATTCTTCCCTTCGAAAAAAGGAGAAAGCCTCAACTCTGTATTCTGCACAATATGAAGATTGTCTAGAACTTTAGAACACAGCACATATTGACACTGCAATTACTTACAGGCATCCATAAAAAAACTGGCATACAGGAACCCCTCCTTTCCCAATGACTTGTCTTCTTGAAAGTTATATAACTTACACTAGGTACATGAATTGTTCAATACATTAAAACACACCACACACACACACACACACACAAATATATATAAAGAGAGAGGCAGAGAATGTTAGTGAGGGCATACACTGTACACTCATCTATCACAGGCTACCACACATTACACAATGCCCAGCCAAGCACATATCCCCTGGAGAACAAAGTCGGTGGTGAGTGTCCAACAGTTGCACATTTACTAGTACTCAGAAAACAAATTGCTACATGTAAACCTATACTAACCTGGATGATCTGTCTCATTTAGCATACAAATGGGAAGTTAGAGAACCTGTACTCTGTACAAAAAAAGGTATAAATGTCAACATCCCATACTTATTGGATGGGCAGGAATGCCAGCCGTAAGAGTTTTCCTTTGCATAGTCACTTGATGCTAGCAAATTGACCTGCAAGTTTGTACCTTAGATATCTTAGATTTCATAGAACGGTAGACATTTAACAACATAAAGTAAACAAGGCCGGACTTACACCTTGACAATCTCAGACTTTGAGCCTGGATGTAGATATGCTGCTAAGATACTCATGTTGAAATCCTGGGTGTAGGGACATTGAATGAGAAGGGGAAATAAAAGTTCTTCCCAATAGTGGAAACACCATGATTGATACAACAAGTTTGCTATTAAATAATAATAATAATAATAATAATAATAATAATAATAATAATAATAATAATAATAAAGAGAAAGGTCTAGAGGCAGCTAGGAAAATGGGTTGGATTTTCACAGCTAAGCTAACAGATACTCCTGCATACTGTTGGAGTATTCATTAAGGGGGCAAAACCTGACAATAATTTCACTCTCGGATTGTCTAGGTCAACAAATTATTTAATGGCCCGTTTGATTGTTCAATGAAATTTGATGGCTGTATCCATATCTCATAAGGAATTTAATGACAAATTCATCATCTTATAAAATGTTAGAACCTTAAGTCTCAAGATAGGTGGCTGCATGCAGTTGCATCTTGTACCCATGCCAGCCGCACATGCTTATATGCATGAGGGAGGCATGCTATGGGCTGAGCGTGGTGGCTTTGTGATATTTGGACAGCAGTAAGCCGCCCCTTTCATGATGCATGCTTACACAATTTGGCTAAGTTGTGGCATGATGATGGCCTTGTGCTTGTGCAAGAACTATGGTCATGACCATCAGGTTGCAGGCTACTGTCTGCTATGGGAAGCATGCACAGTAATATGCTGTGGTAGCCTTTCGTGGGCTTGACCATGAGCAAGCTGAAGTGTAGTAGGTGTGCTACTTGAGTGCAAGGCATGCTGAGCTGTCAGAGTGTGTACCATGTGGGATTAAAGTTGGAAAATCATGGCTCGACTGTGGCTGGCTTGAAAGTGTATGTCTGGGCTGCATATTGGTGGTGATGACGTTGGGCTGTCACCTGTGTGACCAACTTGGTGGCGGCACTGGCACGGGCCAAGCCTTCCACTTGGTGTGCGTGGATCAAGGTTGAGTTCTGGGTATGTGCTTGGGCTACAAGCTTGGTGTGGATGGCTTCAAGTGTGCTGGAACATGTGCACAACCTGTGTGTGTGTTCAACAGGTGGCAGAAACATAGTAGAGCAAATACATGTCAGAGACAACCTTGTTAATCTGCTGATAGTGCACTCTGTCTCCAAGATAGTAAGCAATTATGTCCAAGACAAGTCTCAGATTTGTGCTGCAAGCCCAGGGGATTATTAGTTGGTAACTACCGTTGAAAATTATTTCCTAAATACCCTTAAAGTTATTGGGGGTGTCAACATGAGGGAGAGAGGAGAAACAGGGAGTGTTATTTGGGAAAACGGTGTAATCTCTGTAATCATGTGAGTAGTGTAAGCCCTGGCTGATTTTTACTTAGACAGAACCTGAGTGAGTGTTGTGCATAAAAGAGCCTTAGTGTCCTTTGTACTTTAAGGCAATGTAACAAAATTTAGGAGTTCACTCCTATAAATTCTTAGTGTGCAAAGCAGAGGAAAAAACAAAGGGTGTTAATGGGGGAAAACAGTGTAATCTCTGTAATTGTGTGTACTGTAGGCCTTGGTGGCTGAATTTTACAAAGGCAAAACCTGAATGAGTTTCTTATCGAAGGGAGCCTTAGTGTGCTTTGTACTTAGTGGGAAAGTAATAAATTATTTTTGTGCTATGCATGTGTATATTCATACAAACTGTTGTTTAGTTTCCTTGTGTGACTGTCGTTTATTGTAAGCCTTAATAGCTGAATTTTACTAATGCGGAACCTAAGAGTTTTGTGTAAGAGAGCCTTAGTGCCCATGTGGTAATGTGGCTTCAAATTGCACCTTTTTTTTTTGAAAAGTAAACAATTGAAACTAAAACAAAGAATGTAGTTCTCCAGCGTCCAAATGCAACATAAAGGTGGTAATTCCAAATTGCACTTTTTCAAAGCACAGCTTTTTTAAGATTCACTTATTTTTAGGTAGAACTGTTTTAAATAATATCATTTTCAAAAAGCTAAAAATAACTTAGTGTTTGTTTGGGAACAACTTATCTAGCTTTTTGCTGAAAACTTATTTCTATAAGTGTGCTAAAGTATACTTGTACATTGAAAAATTTTGAAATTAAACCAAATTTTTTTGAAGATAAAACGAATTCTTAAAAGCTTATTTTAAATTTTGTATTTGATGACTGCCATTCTTGAATTGTCCCATTAATGGTTATTAGATTGGTCTTTCAAATGACACGCAATAGGAAAGGAATTTCAGAGATAACTAACAGATAAAAGATAAAATTGGTTACAATAGCAGAGAACTTGACAAGTGTCACTTGACAGGCTGACCTGAGAAATGATTTACATGATAGATATGTAATAATATGTAAATAACATGCCTGAATTTAATAGACTATTATTATTTAATAACAAAATAATATACTACTTAATTTTTAATTAGGACTTAAACCAAATCTAACAAGAAGATTTAGAAACAAGTTGCTTTAAACAATAAAGATATTTTTATTTTAAGACAAGTAATAAATACATAGATAAGGCACAAAATGAGGACTCAAGCGTACACAAGAAGTATACAAAGGATGAACCAAACAAATCCCCCCCCCCCCCCCCCAAAACCCCCAACACCAAAAAAAAAGGGGGAGAAACCTAAAGTTCAGCTGATCTAAAAATTCTAAATAACTAGTCCTAGAAGTTGAGTTGATGTAGCACCTATTCCCACTCATGTAAGTAACATAAGAATATCATATTTTGAAGGGATAAATTAAAATCTCATATTAAGAATATCCTCAAAACGTGCATCAAAAGAAGTCAAGACAATTTTCAAAAGCTAAACAGGAAGAGGAAAAGTATATATAATTACACCCCACAATTGTAAGGAACACATTTGATGAATCAAGCATAGAAGTTATGTTATCATAAGAGTGTTAACTGGAAGAGAGTGATACATATTTTATTCAAACCCTGCATTGGCAATTTCAATGTTGCATCAACCTTGATGACCAGTAAATGTAAATTCTGAGGGTAATTGTTTTAGGGAAAGAACACAACTCTAATATATCATGATGGAGCACTATCGAAGGAAGTAAGAGATTTGGCAAACCAATATCTCAGAAAGCAACTTCTCAATAAAAATAAGCAGAGAAAAGGAAAATAATCATCCATCAACACGTCCAAAATGTCAACTCTATGCTTGAAACAAATAAAATGGCAAAATCTGAAATAATTTCATAAATATACTACACATTTACTAAAAGTGGTTTCAATATATGCACATCAGCAGTAAAATGCAGAACTCACCCTGTAAAGGATCACCCCTCAAAGATTGCACAAACATAGACCCTGAGCCACTTCCCTGCGGAACAAAAATCTGAAATAATTTCATAAATATACTACACATTTACTAAAAGAGGTTTCAATTATGCATATCAGTAGTAAAATGCAGAACTCACCTTGAAAGAATCACCCCTCAAAGATTGCACAAACATAGAACCTGAGCCACTTCCCTGCTGAACAAAAGAACTAATCTCAAAACTATCCTCAAAATAGTAATTGAACTTGAACAGCGCAATGTAGCAAATGGACATAATTTCTTCAGTATATGTTTTTTCAAAGGGACTGGGAGTTCATTAGGGAGGTGAAGCATTTCCTGGTACAGAGTTCGTATTTGTATTTCATTTCTTTCTCTCTCTTTTTGGCTTGCCTTTTCTTGTCTTGACAGAGTTTCACAGTATCTCCTTCACAGTGTTCATATATGATGAAAACGGAGGAAAGAGAAGCTCAGACCTTTTAGTTTTGCTTGGTAATTACATATACATTTAGTGGATCTTAAACTCATGACCTCACCCTCAACCATGCTTTTACAAGGTAAGAAGATCAAACTGGTTAATACTGCAGGTTCAGCTCAATCCAGACAAACTTTCAGCAGAACCATTGTACTCTTACATTTAATTTTTAATTTTGTTCCCATCTAACCTTGTTTGTGTTCAATTTCTAGGGTTAAAAATAATTATCCTAGCACACATAAATATTATTTATATCTGTGGGTAATTACAGTGAGATCCTATTTTGCCCCGAGCACTAATGCACACTCACAATTTTTTATTATTTATATATCCTTTTACTTTGAAAATTTTAACCACATCATATTCTGTACTTTTAAATTTTGTCATTTTAATTTTAACTAATTAGTGAGAACTTTTTGAGAAATTAAAAGATGAAGAAACCACCAAATGCTAATCTCTTTAGAGGAGTATAGGTATATGCATCCATATCCATAAGTGGTTCATACATTATGACACCTCAAAGTGTAACGCAAACCAAGTAATTATAAGGACTCAAGTACCTCCAAAGATATATCCCTAAGATGCCTTCCAGTTTGAGCACAGCAAATGCAGACTACATGTTCATCACAACTCCCGCTGATAATATAATCCCTTCCATTCATTTAATACAAACGAGTGTAATTCTGAGAGCTTCCTGTAGAAGCTATTTCAAACTTCAAGTGAAGCCCCCCATCAACGGCCAGAAGTTGTCTAACCTGACAACGTCCACATGTTAGTCTCAAGTATTAAATTCTTAAGAGATTTGATTAAACCATGAATAAATAAAAAAAAGAGAAGGAATATTCATCTCAAAAAGGCCCATATGCATAATCTAATACATTAATACTATGATTACTTGCCTATACGCATAATGAAATCCACAACAATTAATAATGGAGTCCCCCTAAGTATACACTAAGGTATGGATTTACACCAAAAGGCAACAGAGTACATATCCTCCTATGACCTCAGTGCACACCTGCATCCACAACCAGAAAATATCCCTCATTTCTTTCATTCCAAATAGACCACCCTGCAACAAATAATCTTCCACAGAAAACGCTCCATAGATGCCAAGGCGCTAGTATGCGTCCGTATATCTAAGACCTTCCTATTAGAGTGCATAGAAACTTTATGGTGGCCATATTGACATAGGCACTTTCACGGCATTGGTTCAGGACCAAAATCCTAGCCTAATGAATATCAGGACCCCGTAATATTGGGTGGTCTATGGCCAAAAACTACCAATCCTCAATGAGGGCTTCATACAAAAGAAGAATAGAGCAAACAACTAAAGTTAGTAATTAAAAATTATGGATACAAAAGAAAGGGAAAAACTTCACAAAGAAGAATTTTACAGGAAAAAGAATGTTGAATGCTGTTAATGAAAATTTCTATTTCAATGATTAGGTTCAAGACAGGTTCTAACCAAATTTCTTTTTAAATTAGATAATTGATATATGTGCCTAGACCAATCCCAATAATCATTTGAAGTCCAAGACTTGGGGGCAGAATTCCTGGGATGGGACCTAAGTATAAGTTGGATATTTGAAAACTTAGAAAGAAGAAAAATGACGCCTCTAACATGCTGTGAATTAGTTTAATCCTACCTCGTTTTCCACAGCTGACACAAGAAGATAATGATCATCTGGAGAAAAGCAAACCATCACATGACCCCTAGAGCTTGAAGCAGTATAGCAAGGCCATATTGGTTTCTGTCTCAAGTCCCACATCTTGACATCTTGATCAAAGGAAGACGTAGAAAAAAGTGAGGGAGAATAGTTGGCAAACTTCACAACATTAATATGCTCTCAATGCATATCAGTGAACACCTGTAAGCGTCTTCCACTGTTTATGTCATACAATGCAACATTTCTTGAGTACCCACTTGATAGAAAAAGTTCATCCGTAGAGTTAACATGAACAGACATCAACTGGTCAAAATCATCAAAGGTGAAAAAACCAGCAGTGTTATATAGGCCCATATTTGTTGTTGGCATTTTCTGGATATCATACAATTTCAGTGAACCATTATCTGAACCAGCTATGAGCTGGCATTCACCAAGGGGGAAAAACAAGAAAGAATTAGAAATTCCATATTCATTAGAGATAAAATCAACAAGAAGAAAATGCTCTAAAAATGCACCAATAGTGAATGTCAAATGATAAAATACAAGAATGACTTGAATAATCCATGAAACTGCCCAAAATTTCAGGTGCAGATTTTTCTAACAGAATTATATCCCCGAGAAATGGAAAATTTTCTGGAATTAACAAAATCCCCTAAGGCAGGTAGATACTTGTGTCATGAACTCTTAGAAAGTATGATTACAACCATTTCTAATCATGCTAACTCGTATCTAACATCCCACTGTAAGCAGTTCTTGCAGTCACTAGCCACAGAACACAACATTTCTGGTTGTTGAATCAATCTATCCCCTGCATGGCTCCAATTAAGCATGACAGGAAAAAAACAAAACATTCTGAAGTCTGATGATGTAGCAGTCTGCAAATATAAATGCAGCAATAATTGCCCAGAAAAGAACTTCTAAATGCAGAGTGTATGTAATAATAGAATAATAAAGCACAAGAATTTACTCTCTTTACCACATTCTCTGCAGGCTGATAGCTCCTTCATACCTCATGTGATGTATTTGGGAAGAGTGGAATCATTGAGAAGAATTGTTGCTCTTTTGAGGGAAAGGAGTTACCTTTGCCACATTTTAAGTTTCTCTTTCTCAAGGCCTTAAACAGTTATACAACTAGACTTCCCATTCCTATCATTTCTCCATGACTACCTTCATGGACTTTTTAGATGACTTACTTTTCAGTTGTTAAGTTTTTCTCTTTCTGTTCCTTGTTGCTTTTCTCTACAATATATATATATATATATATATATATATATATATATATATATATATATATATATTTATATTTTTTTTTTTTTTTTTTTTTTTTTTTGATAGGTAATAAAGATATATATTCAAGAACACTACCTTATGCAAAAAAACACAAGGCAGAGAGAAAAATACAAAAGGAAGAGCAAAAGAAAAAAGATAAAAAAAAAAAGATAAAAGAAAAGAAACTAAGTACACAGAAGAGAGCTAAGCAACATAGGGAGAGAATCACTAGAGGTGAGTCCCCAAACCCTAGACCAGTCAAACAAAGTGCCACTAAAAGAGGCCAAAAGCTGGTCATCTGAACTTTCTATGTCCTCAAACGTCCTCCTATTTCACTCCCTCCAAAGACACCACATCAAGCATAATAGAGCTAAATTTCAAATGCTAGACAAATGCTTTCCAGGCCAATTCCACCAACCGAATAGAGTATCCGCAACCGAACCAAACAAGACCCAACAAAACCCAAAAGATCTAAACACCAAACTCCACAGCCAATGAGCCTTCCCACAATGAAGTAACAAATGATCCACCGTTTCCCCATTAATGCGGCACATGATACACCAGTCTACAAAATCCAACCCTCTACCCCTCAAATTATTACCTGTAAGGATCCTATCCCATACAGCAGTTCACACGAAGAAGGAAACACGCCGAGGAGCCTTAACCTTCCAAACACCTTTCCAAGGAAACATAATGGGAAAGGGGCTTCTCAACTTATTATAAAACAAACGAATATCAAAGTCCCCATTCTTTGTCAACTTCCATCGCATACGACCTCCGTTCTCAGTGGGAGGAAGATTAGAGCCCAAGGTACGAAGAAAATCATCCACGCCACCCATCCCCTATACTAGGATAGCACTTTATTTATGCACTTGTTAAATGAATTTCTATTACTCATATATTAAAAATTAAAATTAAAATTTATAATATATATGTATATATATATATATTAAACCAGAACAAGAAGAATACCAAGATTAATTCTATCTTTCACATGATTAAATATCAGTTGATAATTTTAATCTAAGCTCAATTGTCAATACTACATCATTTTTTTTTTTAATGTATTTCTCATTAACATTTGATTCACATAAACAATCATCTGCAAACATGATAAATTACAGCCCAAAACTTTGTCAGAACTATTAGAATAAAACAATGAATGTCTTCTAGCAACCAGAGGTTAACTGTACATATTGTTTTTCAATTCAATGATATGTGGGAAATCATACATAACTTAAAATTTACTCAACTCTCCTCCTTTTCTTCTGTCATCTGATTTATACAATGTACGTGGCCAGCCTTAAATGTCGAGAATCAAATCCTTCTTTTAAGCTCCCAGAGAAAGCACATAATCATGTACAACACCATCTGATTTCTGCTCATCTCCCTGCCCAAACTATATATAACACGGGCATGAAAAGAGAGAACAAAGGACTGAATTGATTAGAGTGTAAGAAGCTAAAAAAACAAGGCACAAACTGTCATCCATTCAAAGAGGAGAATTTTCTAAGACCATTTATTTCTTATACGTTCTGATAACCTAAATTCTTCTGCCTTGGAAACATGCGGATCAAGCTTATGAAGGTTGTTAACAAACATGCTTGCCTCATCATGACGATTGAGCTTACAGTAAGAATCTACAATGGAATTGTATGTGTTCTGGTTTGGTTTACATCCGTGCTTTATCATGAATCGAACCACATCAATGGCGTCTGGGAACATGGAATCAGCAGCATAGCTAGCAACAAAGGTATTATAAGTGACCACGTCTGGAACAATGCCAGAATCCTTCATTTCCGAGAATATCCGTGAAGCCTCCCTCATCCGACCATTTCTACAGTAGGCATAAATAACAGTATTATATGAAATTATGTCAGGCTTTATTCCTTTCTCCAAAAGTTCCCTCAAAGTTTCTTCTGCTCGCTCAAAGTTTTCGGAGCGGCTGTACATATACATCAAACTATTGTAAGTCGTCAAGCTCAGGGTGAACCCACTCTCATTCATGAAAGTCAAAATCTCATTTGTTTTGATAACCATCTGCCTCCTGCCATATATAGAAACCATGGCATTTAGAGCAGTTATGTCAGGTGAAAACCCTCTTTTACTCAACTCCAAGAAAGCACGCTCCGTCTCTGTTAGAAGGTCACTTTTACTATTTACTAAAACAAGGGTCTTCAAAAGCACAGGATGGGGTTCAATTGCACCAGAATATATCTCTTCTGCCAGAGCACACATACGTCCAGTCTCCTTGCCATTAGCATAAGCATGAAGCAAAGAACTATATGTCAGCTCATTGGGTTTGCACTGAGCATCCTTCATTTCAGCAAGTACTTTCTCAGACTGTTCCCAAAGTCCTCCCCGGGCAAGGGCAGCCAAAACAGCATTGTAGGTGGAAAGGTCTGGAGCAACCCCTGCTTCCAGCATTCTCTTATAAACAGCCATGGCTTGGTCAAAAGAACCACACCTGCTGTATGCACTGATTAAGGTGTTGAAGGTGTCCCTTTCAGGCACAAACCCTGCCCTCTTCATTTCCTTAAACACTCCTGATACTTCTGAGTCCATTCCGTTTTGCCCAAACACTGCCAGAAGAGTATTCCAAGTAACAATATCAGGGGTACAACTACAATGACCGATCTCTTCAAAGACCTTCATCATTTCTTCAAACATTCCACGGTTACCATACATCTTAATAAGGGCATTAAAGGTGCAGATATTTGGTTTGCACCCAGCACTTTCCATCTCCTTAAAAACCTTCATCGCAGACTCATCCTTCCCAGATTTCTCAAATCCAGACAAAAGAGTGGTGTATGTGATTACATCAGGCTTAATCCCTCTCTCCACCATTTGATTTTTAAGATCCATTGCTTCATCCAACAGACCATCTCTAGCATATGCCGATATCAATGAATTGTAAGTCACAATGCTAGGAGCAAACCCATTCAACTCCATCTCTCTCAAAACCTCCATGGCTTCCTTTGGCCGCCTAGACTTTCCATAAACATCCAAAAAAGCATTATAAGTAACCTTATCTGGTGTAAACCCTCTTGATTTCATCTCCTCAAAAAGCGCGGCTGCTTCTTCATACAAAGAGCCACGGCAACAACAACTTATAAGCGTATTATAAGTATACAAATCAGGGGCAATCCCAGCATTCTTCATGCCATCAACAACATCCATAATCTTATTCCAAGGCGTGCTCATTTTCCCATACACATTCAAAATCACATTATAAGTTATCAAGGTAGGTTTACATCCCTCTTCCTCCATTTTCTTAAAAAGCATCACGGCCTCTTTATACCTCTCATTACTAGAACAAGCACTTATCAAAGAAGTATAAACATAAACATCAATATCAAGCCCATCTTTTTGTAAATTGTGAAGCAAAGACTTGGCGGCTGACACCCTACCTTGTTTGCCAAGAATACCAATAACCACAGCAACAATAGAGCCATTCAAAATCAATTTACAATCTTTATGATTCCGAACCCACTCAAACACACTCAAAGCCAAGTCATGTTTCTTGTTAAACCTTAAACCCTTTATTATACCGGACACATCAAAAGACAAGGACTCCACGCTAGAAAAAACGCTCTCTTGAGATGATGGCTCAAACAATTGAAGCAAAACTTCATGTAGTTTAGCAGAATCAAAAAGTGGGTCAATGAGAGTTTGAAGAATTTTCTGACCTTTGAGGGAGAGGCGGCGGTGGGACCAGGGCTTGCCACGGTTGGGGTCACGAGACTTGCCGATGCGGTTGCGGGTTCTGGGCACTGGGGACCGAGTGCTGGTCTCCGAGTGTGAGGAAGTCTTGGGGTTTTGGAGAAGAAGGAGGTCTTGGATAATAGGGGATATGGGTGGTGTTGGTGAAGGTAATGGAGGGTGGTGCTGGGTGTGGTGGTTGTTGGGGAATATGGGTCTTGAGTGTGGTGGGTTTGGGAGAAGAAGAGGTAGAGCTACATTTTCTGCCATTGGAGATAGAGACACACAGAGAGAGAGAGAGAGAGAGAGAGATTGGTTTTACTTTTATTTTATGAAGCTGGGTGATGTGGGTGTGTTTAAGCTGCAGCCACAAAGAAAGGGGAAAGATCTTTTGGTTGAGGGACAAAGTGACAAGGAGGATTTGTGGCTGTGTTTGGAATGTTTTGTAATAGGATAGTAATTCACGTGTAATAGGAATTTGGTGATTTAGTTGCATCTTTATTAAATGAATTAATTATTACATTGAAATAACTATACATTTTTAAAACGAATGTAATAATTATTGTTTAGTGCATACGATAGATTTTAATTCAAAAATATAAAATTTTCTTATACATCATCTTTTACAAGTTTTTCATATGTAACAACCAAACTTATACCACTACGCACCTTGGGTGCGGTGGTCACTCCATAAATATAAATGTTTATAGGATGTAGGGTAAAAGATGGGGTTTAAGCCTTTAGGAATGAGTTTTACACATATATACACTTAGATTATAATAGAGTAGAATTCTATCTTGTATCAAAAAAAAAAAATCAACCAAACTTATGAATAGCAATAGTTATTTTATTACAATTTCTTATATTCCCAGTAATAAATATTACTATTCTTAATGCAATTTACATTCAGTGTACCGAACTTACCTTAAGTCCTACTTGGAATTTAACTTGTATACCATGACACAACCAACCCTTGCTAGCTAGTATACAAGTATTCTATGTTGAAGCAATAGTTGAATTTGTATTGTGTGTGAGAAAGTGTAGTTCTACAAGACTAGTGCAAATACAATAAGGTGCTCTATTCTTTGTGTGAGAGAGCCAAGTGTGAATTTGGGGCTTGCTGAGTCTTGTGAGAGTACTACTATTGTGCTGCTATTGTAATCTCCTTATTTTATAGTGGAACTTTCTCTGTAGCCGCCTATGGATGTAGGCAATTGCTGAACCATGTAAAACCTTGTGTCTATTATTTTCTTCTCTCTTCTTTAATCTTGCATTAGTGGGTGTATTTTCATAACAATGGGAGAGAGTGGGACTTTTTTTTTTTTTTGATAGTCTAGAGAGTGGGACTATTACTATAGCACTAGCACTGCTGCTATGTCCATGCTTGTATTTGATATTGCTATTATGTCTATGCTTGTATTTAAGGGTGTGCATGGGTCGAGTTGAGAAGTTTTTTCAATCTAACCACACCGTGGTGAGTTAAAAAAAAAAATCCAACTCAACCCAACCTATCACCAACACCAACACCATCAATCCTATACCTACACATAAACAACAATATAGAGATTGAGAGAAAGAGAAAAGAGAAAAGAGAGAAATACCTCTTGAACGTTAGGGTGCTCCATTGTTGGAAATTGGGCAAGACCTCTCTCTCTCTCTCTCTCTCGATACTATTGGAATATTGAAAATGCTTTCTGAGGGAAACAGTGATTTGGGAGGAGGGAGAAGGGTAAGGCAGCCAGTAATATACAACTACGACCTCATTTTGTTTTGTTTTTTATTTCGTTTTCTTTTTGGTTGTGGTTTTAAAACATTTTGACTACTATTTCCCTCAAATCATTTTTTAATCAAAACATTTAAAAAAAATAAGTTACCAATTGTTGGTTTAGTTGGGTTTTTCTTCTTTTTTTTTTCTTTTTTTTTTATACTATTTTTTATGCAGTTTTTGTATACATTCATATATAAAATGTCCACAACATTTTTACAATACTTTCACAATAAATCTTAGATATAAGTTGTTCCTAGTTATAATTTGAACTCACTACTGAAATAATTTTTTTGCCCGCTAATAATAGCTAGTAACAACCTACCACTAAGAATTTACTGTGAACATAACAATTCTTTTTTAGCTGCAATTTTGTCTAATTTATTTTTCAAATAATTAAGCTAGTATATCTTTTTTTATATTAGAAAATAAGTATATCAAACCTAATGAAAACTAGAAATGTTGATACGATTGGTTTATTATTTTAGGTTTTGTGTTTACAAATTATTTTTCTTAGAGTGTTTTGAGAATTTGTAATCAAAATTGGTTTTTTAAGTGTCTCCCACAAAAAAAAAAATGATGAAATTTTAAGCACATTTTTTTTTTACTAGATCCTTCTTCTCTTCAAAGAAAATTTAAAAACCAACAACAAAAAAACAATCGGTCAAGCCTTCCACTGCAACGAAATCACCAATTGACCAACACAATTAATAATTAATAAAAATGAGCATTATTACAAATTAACAAATACAATAAAAACTTGAGATTCAAAGTGTGGAGTTATTTAGAATTGAAGGTTACTAAGAGTTGAGAGAAAAAAAAAAAAAAGAATTTAGCAAAAAAAGAATTGCTACAAGAGATAGTATGGAAAAATATGGCGATGCCTTCTTTTATGGATAAATGCACTTCTTATAGAAGTGTATACTTTAGGAATTTTCTCCTTAGCACCTTGTCATTGATTATCTTGTTAATTATTTGTTGTTATCATTTTGTTTTTTATTTTCTTTTGGTCATGAAAGACATTTTTAGGTTTTTGAATCACTTTTGGACTTGGATGATAGTAAATATACACCGTAAGGATAAATGGTCCATAATTGTATATTAGGTCGTAGGTCTTGTCCGAGAGCGTCTGTTAGTCCGAGGACCAGAAGATAACAGGGAAGAAGTGCGAATCAAAGTGCACGGACAAACTATGAGTGGGAAAGTTTGGGGAGGTAGTCCGAGGAGGAATGCCTCCTCGACTAATCAGGGCAGAGGTCAGAGGGTTCGATCTACCACAAGAGCAACCTTCCGGAAGATTCTATTGGTAAGGATGAGTATTAAGGGAGCATAGGAAAAAAGGAGAGCTGAGAAATATCAAAGGGAAAGCTGCTACCACCACTAGGGGTGTCCACACAACCCAGTGACCCGCTCAACCCGCCAGACCCGCCCGAAACCGATCGACCACCACCAGAACCGATCAACCCGACAGTCGCCGGCGGGTCACCACCCACTAAACCCGATCCCTTCGGGTCGGCTGGCGGTTTTCTTCCCCAAAAACCCGAGCCACCCGACCCGACCAATGTAAAATACAAATCCGGCAACTCCAGCAAGATCAAGCTCAGATTTGAGGAGATTCGGCGAGATCTTGAACATATTTGGTGAGATCCGGCAAGATTCAAGGAGATCCAAGCTTATTTTGGCGAGATCTCGACCATTCTTTGTGAAATCCAGCGAGATTCGAAGAGATCCAAGCTTATTTTCGACGAGTTTCGAGGAGATCCAAGCTTATTTTGGCGAGATCTCGACCATTGTTGGTGAAATCCGGCGAGATTTGAAGAGATCCAAGCTTATTTCCAGTGAGATTCGAGGAAATCCAAGCTGATTTCGGCGAGATCTCAACCATATTTGGTGAAATCCGGCGAGATTTGAGGAGATTCAAGCATATTTCGGCACAAATGTACTGAATTTTTGAAGATTCCGGCGACTCTCTGAACCAACCAAACCGACTTGACCGATTGACGCCGGTGGTCGGTTTTGGGTCCCTCCGCCTTCCACCTGACGCCGGCGGGTCGAGTCGAAAACCGACCCGACCCGACCCGAGGACACCCCTAACCACCACATTAAATACTCCGCAGCTAACCCTCTAGTCGCATTAATGTGGAGGTGATACCTGAGCAGTAGCCAGCAGCTCTACAACTACTTCCAAAGACTTCAAGAAGGTGCTGATGGGACAAGGATAAAATCCAGCAACTTGCCCTACACGTGGAGGGTGAAGATGAAGAAAAACAGAGTATATAATAGAGAAAGAAGTCCCTTATGAAGGGGCCCGAAAAAAAAAGGGAGAAAAGGGAACATTGTAGTACCAAGAACTGTACTTATAACCAAATTCAAAAGAAATATATATAAGACTTGGTCTCCTCGAATAGTGTTGAAGACAATTTTCTTTAAGCAAAACCATTTTATTCTTGCTTTCTTGTCATCTGGGTTTACTACAATTATTATCTCACTCATTAGAGCCTAGTTTTCCAGCACACTCTCTACAAATTCATTGTATTGGACTCTTTGAGCCTAGATCATTTTTCCTTCAGGCTTAGACACCAAATTGCGCCCTTACATACATATTCTTTGTATTTTATTTTACTCTTTTATGTCGTTATTAGTCTTTGAACCATTTTTGGATGAATTCTCTTTGTTTTAATTGATAAATAAAAAGTACATTTCCCTATAGAAGAAAGCACCACTATATTTCTCCATACAAACTCTTGTAACCTTTATTCCTCATTTTTTCTCTCATTTAGTTGTACCTTATATTCTAGATATCAACAGTGCCGACTTAACACTAAATACAATTGATGCAATCGCCTAAAGCCTCAATTAAAAAAGGTCTCAAATTTTAATTTAATTAAGTCTAAATATTAGTCAATAAATAAAATAATATTTTTTTTATCAAATGAAAAACAAGGAAAAAAAAAGAGAGATAAAAATGCTACTTTCACAAAAATTTTTACAACAAATCCTAAGTAAAAAGTTGTTACAGACTGTTATTGATAGTAAAAAAATAATTTCAATGATGGATTCTATTGTGGATGTAGCACTTCTTTTAAAAAAAAAAGCAATACAAAAAAAAAAAAAAAAAAACTCAACATTTTTCGCATTAGTTGAGTTGACAAATTTTAACTAGTTCTCACGTAGGTCCACCACTAACATCACTCTTTTACTTACCACTAATCTATCATTTTATCACATCAATAGGTGTGAAAAGTTTTGTCAAAATTTTTGTGTCCATAGATTTTCTATAAAAAAAATTTCTATATGGTTCATGTTAATTAGTAATAATTTTGCATCTAAAACAAGATAATAAATTTAAATAATATTTATTTTTTTTAAGTCATATATATATATATATATATATATATATATATATATATATATATATATATATAATGCCTCAATTTCATTTTTCACCTTACACCCCCAAATGTGTCAAATTGCCCTGCATCTCAAAGTTTAAGTGTAAATGTTTTAAAGCTTAATAATAATATTTTGAATTTCAAATTCATTATCGTGGTCTATATTGCTAAGGAGCAAACACCCTAGGTTAAATTTGAACAAACCAAAATTTAACTTAATTCATATGCCAATTTTCCTTGAGTTATTCATTTATTTAAAAAGACATGCTCTAAATCCAGGGGCGGAGCCAGGGGGTCTAGGGGGGGCACTTGCCCCTGGCCCACCAAAAAAAAATTAGGTACTTAAGAGATATCCTAATTTTGCCTTGTGATGGTTTCATTTTTTTTTCTTCAGTCCTAAACGTATAGAGTACATGAAGTGAACTTGATCTAAACTCCAGGAATGAGACCAACACTCTTGTGACTATTGGGTATTAAAGTCTTTGAAAACTGGGCTATATTCTCCTTGTGTTACACATCTTCTTATTATTATTATTATTTCCTTTAGTGCAACATGTCTTAGTCTCTTAGGGTATTGATATCGGTTAGCAGGTAGGCTATGATATGCAGTTCTATAGTATACTCTATTTTTTAAGAAGTAATAGTATTATTCTATTATTTTATTTTAAATTATGTAGGTCTTATTACATTAAAATATCACTAAAGTATGTGTATTATTTTTTTTATATCAAGTAACATACATATACATGTCCTAATGAATGTTCATAGTGTATATAAATTTTGCCCCCCTGAAGTCAAATCCTGGTTTCATCGCTGTCTAAATCACTTATAGTTTGTGCTTGAATGAATAAATAACACAATGATATATGAAGTTTGAAAATGTCATGCAGGATGTAAAATTTCACTCTTTAAAAAAAAAAAAGAGAATCTCACAAGGTTTAACTTTAGTGCACTATATAATACATATATTGATAAATAACATGCATCATTCTTTGACGAAGGTTATATTGAAACCTTAATCCACGTGAGTAACAAATTATAGAATAAGCAAACTTTGAATAAAGCCATCCTCATCTAGTTTTCCACAATTTTTTTTTTTTACAAGATAGAAATTTTACTCTATTCTATTATAATCTATGTGTATATGCGTGTGAAATTCCCTCTTAGAGACTTGAACCCCAACTCTTGCCCCTCACATTTCACAAGCACTTATACTTATGAAGCTTGATGCGGTGGTTAATTTTCCACAAACTTAAAAAAAAAAAGAGAAAATACAATAATTTAATATGATAATTAATATCCAACAACAACATTAAATAGAATACCACTAACATATCACACGTGATACCCAACGTCCTTCGGATTATAACACTATGATCACACATGAGTAAGATCCACTAATATCGCTCAAACTTGTACCCAAGAATTTATTATGCATACCTAACCAACCTCACAGAACACTCTTCATGTACTAGTTACTACTCTCTCCTACCTCTCTCTCTCTCTCACACACACACATTCATTTCTTAAGACATCCATTAATTGATTTCAAGGGCACTTAGGCTTGCCCTTGTTATTCTTCTTGTCTCTGTAGCAAGGGCACTCATGCTTGTTCCCATAAGTCCCAGAAGGAACACATTTGCACTCCTCACAGCATATCCCACAATACTTCTTGCATCGATCCTGTACCGCTGCTTTTGAGCACCTGTTTGCGCATTTCTTGGTGCAAAATCCTTCACATTGCCCACAAGAATAGCTGTAATTAGTAAATGAAAAGCAAAAGACTAGAGCTAACTAGGAAAAGAAATGTCTAATATTCCAAAATGATTCAAAGGTACATTTTGTTAACGGGTGCTTGAATTAATGCATTGGTTAAGGAAGAATCGATCGAGTGAGTATAGCTAAAACAAATCAGTAAATACTCATTTAACTAAATTTTGTACGACTCCTTAAAAAAAAAAGTTAATCAATAAATAAAGATAAAATCACAAAAATGAAAAACAAAAGAAAATGGTGTATTTTTATGAAGTGCCTGCAGATACGGCAGCCCAAATGAGGTTTCCGTATTTTCTAGGTGTTTTTGGAACAGAGTACAAGAGAAATTAACATGGCCATTTATGAAAGAATAACACTCATTAATTACCTGACTTAGCCATGGCAGGCTCCAAGAAAGAGGAGCTTAGGAGAAGAGTACAAAGCAGCAGGGTGGCAAAGAAGAGCTTCATCCTTATGTGATCAGAGCTGCAAAAAGATGTAGCAATTTATGTTACAGAAAGTATGAGAATGATTGAGAGAGAGTTCAGCAGTGAAGAGGGTGAGAGCTGTAAGTGGACATTTATAGTGAGGGAGAGAAAGAGAGCAGACAACTTAGGATGTGGAAGATGAGTCTAGAAGAGTGAGTAAATATGAATAAATAACTCATAAAAGTGAGGGAACAGCTGGAGCATTTGGAAGGTCTTTAATAATAGTAGGGACCTCGGTAGCAGAGAGTGGAAAAGATGAGCTGTAGTTAAGGTTCTCTGAATCTCAGACTCTCTGCCCACGCGTTTTCTGCAGCTTGAAGGTTGCTTGTGCCTCGTGGTCTTGTCTGAATGTGCCCCCAGCCATGAAAGAAATATGCTATTCCTTTCCCATTTTCAACTTTCCATAAAAATGAAGCTAATGGATAGATGGTGATGGGGATCGACGTTAGTGCTGGGCTAAAAGTTATGGTTATGATAATGAGTGTTTGTGCAAACTCATCAACCTCGTGGTAGTAATGAATAATACAACGCTGAGACCTTGATAAGACTATTATTGCGAACATAACATATTCGTTAAAGAGGTACTTTTTCAACTGAACAAAATTAAGTAGTATGTGAAGCGATAAGAGAGATCCTACTACCAAGCTACACCTTGCTGTGGTAAATTTATGGTTATAATCTATGCACAATTTGTCACCTCCCTAAGATGTAAAGCAAAATATATTTCTTAATAGCAACTAGCAAGAGACGAGTAATCCTAGGGAATGATATATTTCATAATCTTTTCCTAAATGTAACAAATTGCAACCGGTAATTAAGAACATAGACCCACCACTGCCATTATTATTCCATCTACCACTTATAACTTGTGTATATTTACTCAACAACAAACAACCTAAAGATTCTCATAAAAAAATAAAATAATAAAATAAAACCTAGAAATAAGGGCATTAAAAGTAATGATAGTCACACTTTCTATTACACACTTACCGTACACACTAGACAATTTTAAAACATGATTTCCATTAAAATTATGAAATCATGTGACACGATTTCACAGTTTGGCCAAAAACACAATCTCAAAAAAGAGTGTGAATAAAGTGTGTAATAAGATTTTTAATTAGTTTATACACTAAATTTTTCTTGCAAAAAAAAAAAGAAATTGGTCACGTGACGAAAGAGTGATCAAATCAAAAAGCTCGTCCCATGAACTTCATGAATTGACTAACCTCAAAAGCTGTTCAATAAATGGAAATCACAAAGATCATTGTTTGCTTGTTTTCTCTCTCAAAGTTGCCCGCATGAACGTCCTTTAGCAGGTCCAACTTACTTGGCACAATACCAACATTGTTAATGCTCACAAGACAAATAAGAAAGTTATGAAAAATGATATGATCTTAACCTTTTTTTAATAATTAGAATGTGCATATAATGTTTCAAAATAGACTTAGACTAGTGCAATTCTCTTTATTTAAAATGAGAAACTTTATTAATTTATAGGTCCTTGATTTATAATCTGTCTTATTATTTCAGAAAAAGAAAAATGAACTTTCAAATAACTAAGCTCTGCCTTACTTAAAAGGCTTTAAGATTTTGCTATATGGATTTTTTCTCATAGGATAGAAGTGTATTTTTTAGTTAAGTAGCTACTTGACTGAATCTTAAGAGGGGAACCCAAGAAACAGCAACTAAAGTACTGTACCTAAGTTTTGTCCGTACTTAAAATTGCCAATATCTTTAACATCTGGATTTGATATCACAACTTATATACTGAAAAATATAAATATTTATAATTATTAGTCACCTGCTTCTACAGATCACAGAAAGCATGTCATTCGTGATATTAGTTCCATGCTCTATTACTTCTTTCCTTCAAACGTTTCAAAATATTTGTTTTGTCCATTAAAGTCACACTATAAAAGCATTGGAGATTCTCTAACTTGCCTGAATATATGGCTAAAGAACAAGCATTCATGAAAGTTACTGAACTTGATTGTGTAAGGATTATAACAGAGCGAAATCCACCTTGACTTTTGAGTTCACTTAACAATAAATAAAATAAAATAAAACACAATTATAAAAAGAACAGAAAAATAATTTTTAACCATTCATTATCAGTTGTAGCATTGTCTCTCTAGTTACTGTACATGACTTTCTCTATTAAGATTCTCTAGAAAATTTGCCCACCTAATGATAGTAACCATCTGTTTGTGAATTAACCTGTATTCTTATTGTTTAAGATTCCATCTTTCTAAGATTCATAAGAGACCCAGTCAGGCGTGCAACTAACTGGAAAACAACCAGAGCACTCGAATAGTTTCCTCAATTCTTCACCAAAACTTAAAAAGTGACATTGACATCCTTGAAGATGATGTTAAAGTATTTTAAGCACCAGTAGCTGTATTTAGGGTTGAGGAAGGGGAAGGAGAGGATATCAATAAGATTTGATCCCACATCATTTTCATTTGCTACCATTCGCCACATGAACAAGAACTAGGAGGAGGGAGGGGTTGTTAAGATTTGACCTATTGTTGGTCATGTATTAACTACTTGAGAAGACCCATAGACGTTTAGAAGAAAATTAAGCAGGATCTGCAACTTTCCCATTTCCAACATGCTTCACGTTCCACATGCGGTGACCCACTGTCTTTTTCCAGAGAGTATAATGATGAAAACTGCATCTCACTTCAGGACATTGGAAGATGAACAGGACGTAGAAAGGAAGCCACAAATGTGGATCATTCCAATTTTGCATGGTCAGAATCAGTTGCACAAATCGACACTGAAAAGATAATGTACCTACAACTTATATGTTTCACTCCAGGGCACAGCCTGTCTGCCAAGGCTACAACTGATTATAGAAGAAAACTAGATCCAACTAATGGTTCCAAAAAACTGAGACTAGCATCTTTCCTGCAGAAGTAAATAATTTTTTCCAATAAGTTTCCATTGCCCTCCACCATTTGATTTTGATGAAATCAATTCCTTTTAATCTTCCCTTTGAAAAAAGGAGAAAGCCACGACTCTGTATTCTGTACAATAAGAAGATTGTCTAGAACTTTAGAACACAGCACATATTGACGCTGCAATTACTTACAGGCATCCATAAACAAACTGGAATACAGGAACCCCTCCTTTCCCAATGACTTGTCTTCTTGAAAGTTATATAACTTACACTAGGTACATGAATTGTTCAATACATTAAAAACGTGTATATAAATATATATATATATATATATATATATATATATAAAGAGAGAGAGAGAGAGAGAGAGAGAGAGAGAGAGAGAATGCTAGTGAGGGTATACACTGTACACTCACCTATCACAGGCTGCCACACATCACACAATGCCCAGCCAAGCACATATCCCCTGGAGAACAAAGTCAGTGGTGAGTGTCCAACAGTTGCACATTTGCTAGTACTCAGAAAACAAATTGCTACATGTAAACCAATACTAACCTGGATGATCCGTCTCAGTTAGCATACAAATGGGAAGTTAAAGAACCTGCATTTACTCTGTACAAAAAAAAGGGATAAACGTCAACCTCCCATACTATTGGATGGGCAGGAATGCCGGCTGTAGGAGTGTTCCTTTGCATAGTCACTTGATGCTAGCAAGTTGACCTGCACATTTGTACCTTAGATATCTTAGATTTCATAGAATGGCAAACATTTAACAACATAAAATAAACAAGGCCGGACTTATACCTTGACAATCTCAGACTTCGAGCCTGGACGTAGATATGCTGCTAAGATACTCATGTTGAAATCCTGGGTGCAAGGACATTGAATGAGAAGGAGAAATAAAAGTTCTTCCCAATAGTGGAAACACCGTGATTGATACGACAAGTTTGCTATTAAATAATAATAATAAAGAGAAAGGTCTAGAGGTAGCTAGGAAAATGGGTTGGATTTCCACAGCTAAGCTAACTGATATTCCTGCATACTGTTTTAGTGTTCATTAATGGGGCAAAACCTGACCCAATAATTGCCCACTCAGATTGTCTAGGTCAACAAATTCTTTAATGGCTTGATTGATTGTTCAATGAAATCTGATGGCTCTATGCATATCTCATAAGGAATTTAATGACAAATTCATCATCTTATAAAATGTTAGACCCTTGAGGCTCAAGATAGGTGGCTGCATGCAGTTGCATCTTGTACCCATGCCACATCTTGTACCCATGCCAGCCACACATACTTATGTGCATGAGGGAGGCATGCTATGGGCTGAGCAAGGTGGCTTTGTGATGTTTGGACAGCAGTAGGCTATGCTGCCACTTTCGTGATGCATGCTTACAAAATTTGGCTAAGTTGTGGGCTTGTGGCATGATGGTGGCCTTGTGCTTGTGCAAGAACTATGGTCATGACCGTCAGGTTGCAGGCTAGTGTCTGCTATGGGAAGCGTGCACAGTAACATGCCGTGGTAGCCTTTTGTGGGCTTGGCCATGAGCAAGCTGAAGTGTAGTAGGTGTGCTACTTGAGTGCAAAGCAAGCTGAGCTGTCAGAGTGTGTAGCATGTTGGATTAATGTTGGAAAATCATGGCTCGACTGTGGCTGGCTTGACAGTGTATGTCCAGGGTGCATATTGGTGGTGATGACGTTGGGCTGTCAGCTGAGTGACCAACTTGGTGGCGGCACTGGCACAGGCCAAGCCTTCCACTGGGTGTGCATGGATCAAGGTTGAGTTTTGGGTATGTGCTTGGGCTACAAGGTTGGTGTGGATGGCTTGTAGTGTGCGGAACATGTGCACAACCTGTGCACGTATTCAACAAGTGGCAGAAACATAGAAGAGCAAGTACATGCGCACAATCTGCTGATAGTGCACTCTGTCTCCAAGATAGTAAGCAATTATGTCCAAGTCAGATTTGTGCTTCAAGCCCAGGGGATTATTACTTGGTAACTACCATTGACAATTATTTCCTAAATAACCCTTAAAGTTATTGGGGGTGTCAACATGAGGAAGAGAGGAGAAATGTTACAAACCCATGGGTAGGACTCACCCTTGAAAACCGGCTTGTATGGAGAGGATGCCCAAGAGCTTATAAATGCACGATTAAGCTTACACTTAACCAATGTGGGACACTAGGATCATAACATACCATCACGCTCCGTAGTCGACGTCCATGATAGCTCACTCTAGCGACACTTACCGGTTGATTGCCCTTTTTCTTTTTGGTGGCTCCACTCAACTATCAGTGATTTTAATCCAGCCTCTAGGTCGTCCCTTTCGAGATCTGACCACAAAGCCGCAACTCATTTGATCCCATACTCAATGAGCTACACCCGATTAATCGGGGTGATGGTTGGCTCTGATACCAAATGTTACAAACCCATGGGTAGAACTCACCGTTGAAAACCGGTTGTAAACGCATGGCTAAGCTTACACTTAACCAATATGGGACACTAGGACCATAACAAGAAACAAGGAGTGTTATTAGGGAAAACGGAGTAATCTCTGTAACCCTGTGAGTGGTGTAAGCCCTGGTTGATTTTTACTTAGACAGAACCTGAGCAAGTGTTGTGCATAAAAGAGCCTGTGTCCTTTGTACTTTGAGGTAAAGTAATAAAATTTAGGAGTTCACTCCTATAAACTCTTAGTGTGCTATGCAGAGGAAAAAAGAAAGGGTGTTAATGGGGGAAAACAGAGTAATCTCTGTAATTGTGTGTGTATTGTAGGCCTTAGTGTGCTTTTCATGAAAGAGAGCCTTTGTGTGCTTTGTACTTCGTGGGAAAGTAATAAATTATTTTTGTGCTATGCATGTGTATATTCATATAAACTGTTGTTTAGTTTTCTCGTGTGACTGTTGTTTATTGCAAGCCTGGCTGAATTTTTTACTAATGCGAAACCTAAGTGTTTTGTGTAAGAGAGCCTTAGTGCCCATGTGGTAATGTGGCTTCAAATTGCAATTTTTTTTTGAAAAGTAAACAATTGAAACTAACACAAAGAATGTAGTTCTCCAACGTCCAAAAGCAAAATATAGGTGGCAATGTCCAACTGCACTTTTTCAAAGCACAGCTTTTTTAAGATTCACTTATTTCTAGGTAGAACTGTTTTAAATAATGTCATTTTCAAAAAGCTAAAAAATAAGTTATACCAAATGGACACTTAGTGTTCATTTAAGAATAGCTTATCTAGCTTTTTGCTGAAAACTTCTAGCTGTAAGTGTGCTAAAGTATACTTGTACCTTAAAAAAATTTGAAATTAAACCAAACTTTTTTTTAGATAAAACTAATTCTTAAAAGCTTATTTATAATTTTGTATTTGATGACTGCCATTCTTGAATTGTCCCATTAATGGTAATAGATTGGTCTTCCAAATGACATGCAATTGGAAAGGAATTTCAGAGATAGCTAAACTAACAGATAAAAGATAAAATAGGTCACAATAGCGGAGAACTTGACAAGTGTCACTTGATAGGCTGAATCGAGAAATGATTTACACGATAGATATGTAAGAATATGTAAATTACATGCCTGAATTTACTAGACTCTTATTATTTAAAAACAAAATAATATACTACTTAATTTTTAGTTAGTACTTAAACGAAATCTAACAAGAATATTTAGAAACAAGTTGCTTTAAACAATAAAGATATTTTTATTTTAAGATGAGTAATAAATATATAGATTAGGCACAAAATGAGGACTCAACCCTAGTACACAAGAAGTGTACAAAGGATGAACCAAACAAATCCTCCCCCACCCCCAAAAACCCCCCAACACCAAAAAAAAGGGAGAAACCTAAAGTTCAGCTGATCTAAAAATTCTAAATAATCCATCCTGGAAGTTGATGTAGCACCTATTCCCACTCATGTAAGGAACATAAGAATATCATATTTTGTGAAGGGATAAATCAAAATCTCAAATTAAGAATATCCTCAAAACATGCATCAAAAGAAGTCAAGACAATTTTCAAGAGCTAAACAGGAAGAGGAAAAATATATATAATTACACCCCACAATTGTATGGAACACATTTGATGAATCAAGCATAGAAGTTATGTTATCATAAGATTGTTAACTGGAAGGGAGTAACACGTATTTTATTGACACTGTGCATTGGCAATTTCAATGTTGCATCAACCATGATGACCAGTAAATGTGAAATCTGAGCGTAATTGTTTTAGGGAAAGAACACTACTCTAATATATCATGATGGAACACTATCCAGGGAAGTAACAGAATTGGCGAACCAATATCTCAGAAAGAAACTTCTCAATAAAAATAAGCAAAGGAAAGGAAAATAATCATCCATCAACATGTCCAAAACATCAACTCTATGCTTGAAACAAATAAAATGGCAAAACCTGAAATAATTTCATAAATATACTACACATTTACTAAAAGAGGTTTCAGTATATGCATATCAGTAGTAAAATGAAGAACTCACTCTGAAAGGATCACCCCTCAAAGATTGCACAAACATAGACCCTGAGCCACTTCCCTGCAGAATAAAGGCACTAATCTCAAAGCTGTCCTCAAAATAGTAATTGAACTTGAACAGCACAATGTAGCAAATGGACATAATTTCTTCAGTATATGTTTTTTCAAAGGGATTGGGAGTTCATTAGGGAGGTGAAGCATTTCCTGGTACAGAGTTCGAATTTGTATTTCATTTTTTTTTTTTTTTTTGGTTTGCCTTTTCTTGTCTTGATAGAGTTTCACTTTACCTTTGCAATTGCCAGTCCAACTTTACCTATCTACAGTATCTCCTTCACTGTGTTCATATATGATGAAAACAGAGGAAAGAGAAGCTCAGACCTTTTAGTTTTGCTTGGTAATTACATATACATTTAGTGGATCTTAAACTCATGACCACACCTCAACCATGCTTTTACAAGGTGAGAAGATCAAACCAGTTAATACTGCAGGTTCAGCTTACCCCAGACAAACTTTCAGCAAAACCCTTGTACTCTTACATTTACATTTTAATTTTGTTCCCATCTAACCTTGTTTGTGTTTAATTGCTAGGGTTAAAAATAATTATCCTAACACACATAAATATTATTTATATCTGTGGGTAATTACAGTGAGATCCTATTTTGCCCCTGCACTAATGCACCCTCATAATTTTTTATTATTTATATATTCTTTTACTTTGAAAATTTTAACTACATCCTATTCTGTACTTTAAATTTTGTCATTTTAATTTTAACTAATTAGTGAGAACTTTTTGAGAAATTAAAAGATGAAGAAACCACCAAATGCTACTCTCTTTAGAGGGGTATAGGTATATGCATCCATATCCGTAAGTGGTTCATACATTATGATACCTCAAAGTGTGACACAAACCAAGTAATTATAAGGACTGAGGTACCTCTAAAGATATATCCCTAAGACGCCTTCCAGTTTGAGCACAGCAAATGCGGACTACATGTTCATCACAACTCCCGCTGATAATATAATCCCTTCCATTCATGTAATACGAACGAGTGTAATTCTGAGAGCTTCCTGTAGAAGCTATTTCAAACTTCAAGTGAAGCCTCCCATCAACAGCCAGAAGTTGTCTAACCTGACAATGTCCACATGTTAGTCTCAAGTGTTAAATTCTTAAGAGATAATAATAATAATACTTATCAAAAATAATAATAATAATAATAATAATAATGATGATGATGATGATGATGATAATAATAATAATTTCATTAAACCATAAAAAAGAAGGAATACTCATCTAAAAAAGGCCTATATGCATAATCTAATAGACTAATACAATGATTAATTGCCTATATGCATAATGAAATCCACAACAATTAATAATGGAGTCCCCCTAAGCATACACTAAGGTATGGATTTACACCAAAAGGCAACAGAGTACACATCCTCCTAAGAACCCAGTCTGCACCTGCATCCACCACCAGAAAATATCCCTCATTTCTTTCATTCCAAATAGACCACCATGCAACAAATAATCTTCCACAGAAAACGCTCCATAGATGCCAAGGCGCTAGTATGCGTCCATATATCTAAGACTTTCCTATTAGAGTGCATAGAAACTTTGTCGTAGCCATATTGACATAAGCGCTTTCATGGCATTGGTTCAGGACCAAAAACCTAGCCTAACGAATATCAGGACCCCATAATATTGGGTGGTCTATGGCCAAAAACTACCAATCCTCAATGAGGGCTTCATATGATAGAAGAATAGAGCAAACAACTAAAGTTAGTAATTAAAAATTATGCATACAAAAGAAAGGGAAAACTTCACAAGGAAGAATTTTACAGGAAAAAGAATGTTGAATGCTGTTAATGAAAATTTCTATTTCAATGATTAGGTTCAAGACAGGTTCTAACCAAATTTCTTTTTAAATTAGATAATTGATATATGTGCCTGGACCAATCCCAATAATCATTTGAAGTCCAAGACTTGGGGGCAGAATTCCTGGGATGGGACCTAAGTATAAGTTGGATATTTGAGAACTTAGAAAGAAGAAAAATGACGCCTCCAACATGCTGTGAATTAGTTTAATCCTACCTCGTTGTCCACAGCTGACACAAGAAGATAATGATCATCTGGAGAAAAGCAAACCATCACATTTCCCCTAGAGCTTGAAGCAGTATAGCAAGGCCGTATTGGTTTCTGTCTCAAGTCCCACATCTTGACATCTTGATCAAAGGAAGACGTAGCAAAAAGTGAGGGAGAATAGTTGGCAAACTTCACAACATTAATATGCTCTCGATGCATATCAGTGAACACCTGTAAGCGTCTTCCACTGTTTATGTCATACAATGCAACATTTCTTGAGTACCCACTTGCTAGAAAAAGTTCATCCGCAGAGTTAACATGAACAGATGTCAACTGGTCGAAATCATCAAAGGTGACAAAACCAGCAGTGTTATATAGGCCCATATTTGTTGTTGGCATTTTCTGGATATCATACAATTTCAGTGTACCATTATCTGAACCAGCTATGAGCTGGCATTCACCAAGGGGGAAAAAACAAGAAAGAATTAGAAATTCCACATTCATTAGATATAAAATCAACAAGAAGCAAATGCTCTAAAAATGCACCAATAGTTAATGTCAAATGATAAAATACAAGAATGACTTCAATAATCCATGAAAATGCCCAAAATTTCAGGTGCAGATTTATCTAACAGAATTATATTCCCGAGAAATGGAAAATTTTCTGGAATTAACAAAATCCCCGAAGGCAGGTAGATACTTGTGTCATGAACTCTTAGAAAGTACAATTACAACCATTTCTAATCATGCTAACTCGTATCTAACATCCTGCTGTAAGCAGTTCTTGCAGTCACTAGACACAGAACACAACATTTCAGGTTTTTTAAATCAATCTATCCCCTGCATGGCTCCAATTAAGCATGACAGGAAAAAACAAAACATTCTGAAGTCTGATGATGTAGCAGTCTGCAAATATAACTGCAAAAATAATTGCGCAGAAAAGAACTTCTAACTGCAGTGTATGTACTAATAGAATAATAAAGCACAAGAATTTACTCTCTTTACCACATTCTCTGCAGGAATAATATACCTTGGAGGGATAGTTCTTGAGCCAACAGAGTCCCAACACACTGTTCATTGCACCAAGCGACGGTATATGACTAACAATTTTCTCTTTCTCATGGTTGACTACAACTACTTCGCCATCCAAAGTTCCAAAGACCATTAGGCTCGAATCAGATGGATGATACTCGAACTGCCTTGGACGAAAGCCCATACCTTCATCTCCCAAACCACTGCTTGAAATAGAAAGAGGGTGCAAGAAAGGCCAAGCTGAAGACCCAACTTTGGCAGCACAAAGAGATCTTGTATAAAAATATTTTGAATTTCCAGAAATATATGACGACTTTTGCTTTGGAGTCCGCATAGGACTTTGGCTTGCTCTTATTTCACGCTTCTGTAAGATACTAACAACGCTCTCTTTATGCTTTCTTCTGTAGGGTAGATACTCAAAGTATTGTGAAAAGGTGATTGTAGCCCTTTCCCTGTCATCCTCTCCGATAGGCAGGTTATCCAAGACTTTCAAATGGGGCAATGAAGTTATCATATATTCTCTATAGTATTTCTCAAAGCATATTGGTGAAGCATGACAAGAAATGAACTTCAAAGCGACATCTTCAATTTGCCTTGTAAAGGCACCAGCCAAAGACTCTTCTCCATTTTGGTTGTCTGATGTATCAAAAGAAACCTGCCGAAAAAGTTAGGAATTCATAAGTAAAGGACTCAAAAGGTGGGGTGAATCAGACAACAGAGATTAGTGTGCATGGGTGTGTTTAAAAGTATGATGCATGTATATAGACAACAATAAACTTGTGTATGTACATGTAACTACATGTGTATAACTTTAAGATCAATCCAATTTACAGACGAATTTTTTTTATCATGGGCTAAAATTGAAGCTGGTGGGGCTGGAGGTCATAAGGAAATAACAATGTCCACAGAAAATTCATGTCTGATGAAGCCATTTAAAAGAAAAAGAAAATTAAAAGATAACAAAAGAATCTTAGAATCCACAGCATTACAGAGGCATAAATCTAACATAGACCATAAAATGTGACAAGGCAAAAACACGAAGTAACAAACAAATATGCAATAAATACCTAGAATTAATTACAATCGGTACAATTTCTAAATAATGGAATATTTTCACTGCCTATCTTGCATTTCTTTTTCCATTGGTAACTGTCACACATACCCAAAAGATCTTGCCACAGCCTCACACTCCATCTTATTATTATGGAAGGAGGAAGTACTATTTGCGCTAGTCCTCATTAGCAAATGGCAATTATGATCATTTGAAACAATTATCTAATGAAAAATAACCATGTGGTTTACCTCATTCCGCTGATCAACCTGTCCATTCAACCCAGGAAAATCATTAACTAATAGCTCCCGGGAACCATATTCTTGCTGATGACTCGAGAAATCCACATCACTATCATCTGATGAATCCTCAATCACACTTTGAACTTCTTGATTTATAGCAACATCTTCAAACGAAAATAAATTCCTGAGAGCCTCTTCCGTGCTAGAGTCGTAATCAGTGAGTACACCAATATCGACAGATGAAGCTCTAATGTAAGAAGAGCTCTTTGGTTGACTGAAATCAGTTTTGTTATTTGACTTTCCATCAGATGAAGCAGCTGAAGGCCCAGCATCATTGCAACACAGCCAATTCTGAAACCGAAGTTCAACCAAACGAGGGAGTTTAGAAAGTGCTGCAATGGTTGTCCAAAGATTTGTAATTCTGGTTTCACACAATGAGAGGTGCGTTAAATTGGGCATGCAAATAAAACAATCCTCCTTGAAACTAGTAAGTGAAGTACTGAAGTCAAGATTTAGGGTGTGTATCTGCATGAACTCCCCCATCATGTTCAGCTTCCGGAAGTGTGAAGACCTCAAGGATAAAACTTGGCATGGCAAACCTCTCTTAGAGAGATCCCTGAGAGTGAAATTAAATTAACAGTGAAAAGTCATTTATCTTTGCAAGACCTATAGCTTCACAAACTTTGTCAATCAATACAATGTTTCTCTAAGCAATGAAAAAAGAACCAACTCTGTGTGCATCATTGCAAGCAGAAATCACTCTGAATGGGAACTTCAAGAGGACATATAATGTAAAAGGTACTACCAATGGAAACTTTAATGGGATATACATACTCACTAGATGCAAACTTAAGCAATGGAGGAAAGATTAAAAAACTGTCAACTAAGAAAAATATAAAAATATCCGAGAGAAAAACAGAAGATGCTTTAGCAATGCGATAATTAGTTTTAGACCCCACCATGCTTCAACATTCCTGATAAATATGGCATTATAGAAATACATAGACTTTGAATGCATCTTTATGACTGCCAAAAAATATTTATTTTTTCTTAAGTAACCTTCTAGTCACTTCAACATTCACCAAGAAGAAATTGTTGGTAGAAGTGATTAAAAGCAACGACTGCAAGAAAGTTCAGATGGTCAATAGCTTGAAAAGTCAGTTGCTAATTGGCAAACATAAGTTGTGGGAGCAGTTTACTAAACATAATAATGAAGGGTTCCATATCAATAAAGTGAGTTAAAAAGTGGACCATGTGAACATACTAAAAAGGGAATTTTCTTCATTACTGCCTCTCTTAATCTATTTAAAACCACTAATTCTTTTTTTCTTTTGAGAAGAATGGCGTTTTAAGATCTTTTTACAATTACCACTTACCTCAATTCCATTATCAAGATCCCATTTTAAGTTCCAGAATTTTATCTTCAGAGGTAGATTGGTAAAATTTACATTGGTGCCAGTCATATTACAAAAAGACTCGACACAAATATTATGAACCATAGAATGGATTCATTTTTTAGTACCTTGTGAAAGTCAATCCAATTCACTTTTAAATGTTATTGAAGTGCCAACACCAACTATCCCTGTCACATCCAAACTGAGCTCTTTGCCAATCAAAAGTTACTTGTTCTCAATTATCAAGTTTTAAATAGATTGAAATATCAAAAGGCTAAAATCATAGAGCCTCACTGTCTTATTATTTCTAAGATATGTAGCAAAAAGAAAACACAGATATTTACAATGAAATACTAAAAGACTATGCAAACTAAGCATGTATAAATACCGCAAGAAGTTCTTTCCAAATGACAAATCCTGGAGGTCAACTCGTCGAAGCTTTTGATTGATGACACGCATCAATGACAAAGCATATTCTCCATTCAATACGCATAACGATTCATTATGTACATCTATTGCTTGGATCTCTGAAGAATCAAGTTCCATAAATAAATCAAGAAGTGGAGGAAAATCAATATCTTTAATATCGTCCAAGAGAATCTCCAGGCTACATAGCTCCTGGCAGGCTTTTTTCACTTGAGCCTGAATTTCAAATAAAATATAAATAAATAAATAAACAGCAGTGATCAATTCGACTTCAGATTCTTCTAAAGGCATAGGCATATTGAGATCAGAAACAAAGAAAAGTGTCATTCCTGTAGAACCACTATCCAGCATACAATAAAACCAAATACAAAATTTGTGCCCAGGATATAAATTGCAAGTCATGGAACACGCTCAGGAAAATGTAAGAGATATCTACTCCTGTGCTGGACTCAACAAGAAATGGAGTAGTTAACATCTAAACATAACAAGACGACCGTGCATCAAAAGTTTTAGGAAGGCTCCCTCTACAAGTCCATGACAACTTAAGATATTGGGAAAACACAAAATTAAAGATATCTGTCTCAGATGATAAATTTGAGAACTGTTGCTTTTAATTTTTTTTAGATAAAAAATTTCACGTAGAGCACCCTCTCAAACTCTAAAGCAACTTGTTACAAATTTTTCATTTGTTCTCATTCCCTTTTTTTTTTTTTTTTTATAATTCAATAGTTACAGTGAGTATATTGGAACCCTGGACAACCGTTGGATACACCAGGACTCTAGGAGTGCCAATTGAGCTACAAGGCTCATTCCTATATGTTATTCAAGTAACAATCACATACATAATTTATGATGATGATGATGATGATGATGATGATGATAAAAATTCTTCATAACAACAAGAAAAACAGTGAGCCAATGAAAATATAATTGTTTTAAGAAATTGTGCATTTGAACTACTTAGGGTCAGACAATAATCAACACAAACCTCGAATAGGCTAGACAGAATTGTAGTATTAGGTAGAACACCATGTTTCCCACAAGAATTAATGTACCTAGAACCAATAGAAAGAGTAAATAATTAAAAATAGAGTAAATCAAGTATATGGTAAAAGTGATCGCATCAAAAGAAAAGTAACATCAATTAGCAAGTCAAGCAACTATCAAAGGAGACTTTAGTCTCTCACTACCATATACGTGACTTTAAAAACTGTCTCAGATTTGCAACTCTCAGTCCTCTAAGTTTTATTTGAGTGGATGAATGCTTCAGGGCAGTTTTCCTTTTTCGATTTACATGAGATGCTAAACATTTGTAATTTCTTCCATTGTTAGTTAATGGTATATTTCTTGTATACATCCCGTGGACATGGGTTACACCCCTTTAGTGCTTTTTAATCAATTAATTTCTAAAAGACCTATAGAATCATTCCACCTTGGAAGGATTTGTTTCTCCCAAACATGTCCATTCCCTATCTTTCTTCTGGTCCTTGACACCATGTTTAATATATCAAACCAAACCTGTTAAAACCCGAAATTCATCCAAATGGAAACAGACAGATTCCTTCTCCTTCTTTTTTCTTTTTTTTTTCTTTTCCAAAGGCTAGAGAACAATGAATACATGCCTACTAACCCATTTCAAAGAGCTCATTGTTCAAACATTTCTAAAGACCTCGGCTTGAGTTGAGACTCAGCTGCAACAACCAAATTACCAAACCCCAATTACATCACAGTGGCACATTGGGTACAAGTACAACCCCCGAAGCACCAAATGATAATCACATCTTCTATAATATACTAAATGACCATAACAGATTCACTTACACTAAACTAAACCAAATTTAAGATTTCAAATTTCAAATTTCATTTTCTAACCCCAGGATTTTCTAAATTCAAATGAAAATCCTTCCCATGAATCAACGCCAAAGAGTGAAATTTACTACTACTACTACTACTACCATACAGACTTTGCCTACAACCAGAAATTCAAATTTTCCAAAAACGAATTCGATGAACTACAACAAGAACAAAAACATAAAACATTAAAGAATACAAGGATTACAACTAGATTGAAATGCTGAATTACAATATCTCCATTAAATATTCAGACAAAAATTTAAAACAAAAAAAACAAAAACATGGAGGTAAAAGAGAAAGAAAACCTTTCTTCTAAGGTTGAGATATCGATTGCCATAGCGATTTGAGCTTCAACAATCGGAGCCTTTTGAATTATACTCCTAATTTATATAGCAGAAGAAGAAATAAAGTGTCGGTTTTTCAAACTTATATACATTTACATTTTTTTTTTTTTTTTATACGAACCAGACAGTGTGACAATTTTTTTTTTCTTTGTCTGAAAAGGAAGAAAAATTTTTTTTTTTCTTAAATAAAAATTTTTTTTTTTAAAAATCTTCTTCTTTTTTGGGCCGGACCACCTGCTTCGTGAACATTATGGGCTTTTTGGGCAGTACATTCTACATCTAGCCCTCTAAGCCCATTTCAAATGGAATGAATATTTCAATGTTGTAATCAAGTCAGGCCTGAGGTTTTTATTTTTTTTTGGTAAGATATCATTTTAGTCTCTAAATTTTACCAAAATTTTGTTTTTTCATTATTTAACTTTAAAAGTTCTTGTTTGTCCCTAAATTTTTAAAAAATTTATTTTCCATCTTTAAATTATTGAAAATATTTCATTTATGTCCTTAAACTTTTAAAAATAAATTATTTTTTCATCCTTAATCTATTTTAAAAAGTTATTTTTTCCATCCTTTTTTTTATCTCTAAACTATTTAAAAGAAATTTTTACAAATTTTAAAAATGAAAAAAAATCTTTTGAAATTTAGGAATCAAAAACAACATTTTAATAAAGCTTAAGGACCAAAATAATATTTAACTTCTTCTTTTTTTTTTTTTTTAGTGAGAGTAAGAGCTAGAGAGGAAGTAGAGTAAGATACATAAGCATAAATTTTAATTTCTACCTTTAAAAAGAGGACTTTGCCTTCGGGTAGCTTTTTAGATAAAGTTATACTTTATGACTTTAGATCTATATTATATGATTTGATCTTTGCAATGAACTAAGTAGCAACTTTTTAATCATGATTACTTTTAAATGGGTTTTTAAGGGATCAGCTTAGGGCCCAGGTGTCTATCGGACATGATAACTAGTCTTATCTCCTCACTAAGCTCTATTTCCTTTTGTAGGAATTTGAATTACCTCCCATTTATCTACTTATATCCGTGGTATTGGAAGAGGAAGGAGGAAGGTTTGTTCTAGTTACAAAGTTTACTTTGTGATTTGTACATTATGGGAAGTTTTTATTTTTTATTTTTTATTAGGAGTTATTATTATTATTTTTATAACAGAAATAGTAAAGGGGCTACCGAACCACCGCACACCTTTAGTGCGATAGTCACTCCACAAGTATAAGTGCTTGTGAGGTGTGGGGGGCAAGGGCCGAGGTTCAAGTCTCTAGGAGGGAGCTTTACACACATATACACTTAGATTAGGCTAGAGTAGAATTCTATCTTGTATCCACAAAAAAAAAAAAAGTAAAGGGGCTACCAAGTGCCAATAACTTAATGGCACGCTTCCTCCAAAATTAAATTTAGCAGCATGGTTATTTCCTAAATTAAAAGATCCAAAAGCAAAATCAAGCATAGATCATCTAGCTAAGGAGTGAGTTGCTATATTTGCTTCGCAGTTAACCCAACTAAAAACTGGCATTCGCAAAACTCTCCAATAGCAATTTCACATCAACAACAAAGTTCTTAATTATCAAAGAACTGCAACACCACCATCCCTTAATGTCTTAATATAGCTTCTAGAGTCTTCTTTAAAAATCACATTACCAAAATTTGCTTGGGAGTTATGGACTTGTGGCTGCTTTATGTGCCCTTTTACATCAAAATTCAAATAATTTAGTGAACTGATATGATTTTTTTTTTTCAATAAGTATGACTTATCCCAAAATATAAAGGGCTATATTTTTTCATTAAGTATGACTCATCTCAAAATATAAAGGGCTATAGTAGAGTTTCTGAATCAAATCTCAAAGGCTGTGCAATTTAAAATAAAGTATGAGGGTTTGAGAAAAAGAAAGTTGAGGGCAATGATTTTTTTTTTTCACTTTTTTTTTTTTTATCAAGTAAGTAGGAATGAGAAAAGGATAAAGGTTTATATGCTTAATGCTAAACCATCCTAAAAAAGTGATATTCAAGTCAACCTCAAAATGATGAGTATGAGAACTACCATTATTATAAGTTGAATATGTTCTGAGCTTCTAATGTATTTGGGCTGTAGACAAGGGGGCCACTTGGAGTTTGGGTGCACATATCGAATGATTGGGTGGCGTGCTGGGCTCTTTGTTGCATTGAATGTTCACAATCACAACGATGCTTAGGCCTTCCTAGGCCTATTAACCAATCGCAAACCGATCCATAGTTCATGCGCAGGAACTAGGAAGCCTTGCCTTGAGGACTGAAAAAAAAAAAAAAAAAGGGATGGCTATGCCTATGCAAGCTTATGAAATATATGAAGTATGAACCCATTTTGCCAACTTTCTCAGCGAAAATAAAGGTGCTTTATTTCAATTCTATTTGACCAATGACTTGCATGAAAGACCCAGCTTGGACTTTTTAATTATACAGTAGATGGAAAATCATTGTCTGTCAAATTGAAATGGTTCCCCAAAACTATACTAAAATAAGTTTGATAAATACTTTTTAGATTCAAAATATAAACTTTCTTTTTTCTTGAATTCAACAAAATATTTCCAGGAGGCTCGACTGCCTGAATAGCTTTATAGCAGAGTTGTGGGGCCTTAGAGATGGTATTCTGTTAGCACCTGAATGCTTTAGACATTTAGCTTGATGCCATGGCTATTGTTCAGCTCCTCACCAACTCATCTGACACTAATCTCTCTGTTTTGCCTCTACTTAATGACTGTAGGCAAATGATTTCCCATATAGTCCAAGTCCAGATCATGCATTGCTATCGGGACGCTAATTTATGTGCTGATTGTTTGGTTAGAATAGGGTCTGAACAAGAGAGACCTTTTGTTTTGTATCAAGATCCACCTGTAGATCTTTTGGAGCTGTTAAGCTCGGACAGATCTGGTTTTTACTTTAATAGGACCATCTCTGAACCTCCCCTTCCCCCTTAGCTTGCTTGTTTAATGAAATTTCCTTTCTACCAAAAACAATAATAAAACAAAAAAATAAAATTGTAAATCATGCTCTCAAATTCCAATTAAGGGTTTGGCTTGTATCTAATTCTTTAGAACAATAAATGTGACAGAGGCATGACATGTATAAATAATGATCATATGTCAACATCGTGTCTCATCCAATACTCCAATACATTAGATGGAAGCTTTACTCTGATAGTAGAAATACTAAATTTTAGCTTGTATACTCTCAAATGTGCAATGTTGAGTCATTATACTAGGATATACCAAATCAATTTTGAGGAAAATGCAAGTAAAAAATCTTTAAATCACCAAATAATTTTATGCCAAAAACAGTTTTCATTATATTTCATGTTTCCATCAAGCCTTCCAAACAGGGACACACCCGCTAAGGGGATGGGGGACCATGGCTGCCCCCCCCCCCCCCCCCAACCCCCAAATTTTTTGAAAAATTTAAATAGTATATAGGATGAACAAAAAATCCCCAATTTATAACAAAAAAAAAAATCTCCAATTCACCAATATCATAATTCAATAATTCATAACCAAAAAAATCTCATAGAAAAAAAAATTCCCTTACGGGGGTTACAACAATTTATATGACTTTTTAAATTGATTTATAAATTATGGGAAAGTGAATTACAATATTTATATTTTTTTCAAAAGATAAAATGCCAAAATTCTTTTAGAAGCCAATATTAATAACGTAGCATTGCCAACTCTTAATATTGATACCCAATTTTTTAAAATCCTCAAACAAAGTTTTGAAAAACTTCATTAGTGTGATTTTCAGTTGCATCCACAAGTATGAGATTATCATATTAGTGAGTTGGTCAACATGATAAAATCAACATATTAATTCCAATTACCCAAAATCTGGTGATCTGAAGTCCTCTTTTTCTTTTTTTCTTCTTCTTTGAAAAATGTTAAAATATCATGTTGTAACTTTCAACTTTTTTGGTTCATATTATATCCTTCTTAACTTAAATATTTAGCTAATAAAGTGCAATTTTTTTGTCTACCATAATTTTTTTTTTAATAAACCATGTCACATGAAATTTTTTTGGTTCATGCTTTGGCCCCCCTAGGTTCAAATCTTGGTTCCTTCCCTGCTTCCAAACTTTATTAATTTCTTCAAACATTCATGAAAATTCAAGAAACTTTTCTATTCTCCTTCTGTTTCAAACTTACCAATTGTTATCAACATCACAATTTTTGTTCACCAAAACAAGGGTCAGAGGAGTTGCCTGACTGACACTTTTAACAATTAATACACTTGTCTTACCATGTTCGGTTTTGTTTTCCAAAAGATTGAGTCCTAGTAATAAAGTATATATTTATTCAAGGTATAATGGGTTTTTTTTCTTCATTTCCAACAAATGAATTAAGTCTATCTAAATGCATATTGAATATCAATTTTTTTCTTTTTTAGTATAATTTTTATAGTTAGAAACTTAGAGATATAAAAATTTAAACACTTGATATCTTATTAAAAAAAAACACTCTACATCCTTATTAGAATTTAGTAGCTCTATAAAATACCAATTAAACTACAAAACTTTTGGCCTAAATTAAAAAAATGAAGCTTATTGAGGAATCATGGATTTAATAGGCTAATAGCCATTCATTCAAGCTTCTTTAAGTCAATGGCTTATTCATTCTAGCAGTACTCTGACACAGACACTTCTGCATCATAGACTTACAAGTCATGAGCCTCCCTCAACCTTTGCCCAAACAAAGCCACATTGGCTCACCAAGACCATTCACATTATAAAGTTGAGGACTCATAGATGAAAATGTTAGGATTTGTGCCCTAAAATTTAATTTATTGGCATGTCATAAATAATTAAATTGTTAATTATATGAGACTATTTGCAAATAAACTAATGGGACATTATCATAGTTTATAAAATGCATTGTATGTGATTTATGTGATTTAGTCACAAAAAATATAAATCACAAGTTTCTTATAAACTCAAAACGGGGTTCGTAGTCAGTGACGAAATTGGGCGTTTCATCTGCGAAGACTATAACACATCAACTACGATGGTTTGTCTTGATCATGGAAATGGAGACTTCTAGTTGATGTGTTGATTTGTCTTAAGTGTTAAGACATATTGAACTAGACCACTGTAAGATTAATGATTCAATTAACAACTGTCACCTGAATTATTAATCTCACGACTTTTAATTTTATAGATTCTTAATCTTGAGAGGATAGTGAACTCGATCATGAAATGTAGGTTACTTTGATATATCAGGAGTGAGATCTATTATTGACGGTCAAAACCTCAGTATGTTGGACAACCACACATAGTGTTGAAGGAACACATATTCTCAAGATTGAATTCATAATCTATTTTTTATAGAAACACGAAATATCCCCTTGAGATAAGTTTAATGAGAACTGGTTATTAAGGGTGCCCACTTTAGTAAGGAGTTACTAAAATTTATATTTGTTGAAATTGGGTTTCAATAAATATGAATAACTAAAAGATTAAACCGAATACTCAAGAATAAAATAGTTGTTTACAATGTGACAGTTGATTATGACTTTATTCATTATGGATATTTTATGGAAGAGTCAAATGATATCATTAGAGTCTTGGGATATAATTTATTAATAAGGTCTAGAGTGTAATTATATTTATATAGTGGTATTAAATATAATTAACGATAAGTTTGGACTTGTCAAGAGTTGACAGATAAGCCCAAGACCCATTGGAGTTAGAGTCTTATTTGTTCTCTTTGGTCCCATCCCAAGCCACAAACTAAAACCCAATTGGGTAGACTCAAAATGGTAACCTAATTAGATAATTAGTTTTTTTTAATAAGAATTATTAAATAAAGTAACTACTATGGTAGTTAGAATGTACGTATGATGGAAAAAAAAAAAAAGTTTTTCTTTACAAGAAGAATAAGAAGAAATTTTCTTTGAGAATCAACGTACAAAAGACTAATTGAGAGACCACTCTTCTCGAGCATCATGTGGAATTGAGATGTTGATTAGAGGTATTCTCAAGTCTTGATTTTGAACTTTATTGCATGAAAGTACGCTTTTATTTTTTATTCTAGAATTCAAGGTTACATATTATCTCTCATGAATGAAATAGATTCGTATTTATTGCTTCTATTGTGTATTTTGTATGAGATGTAAAACTAAATTCTTCAACAGAAAATAGCCAATGAAAACATAAAAGAAGCAGGAACATATACAGTTGTAACCCGAAGTGGGGGGAAAAGGATTAAAAGGTTCCCAATCTAATGTCTAGAATGACTTTAGAACCCAATTATAGTGGTCATGCTTCTTTAGTCTCTTGTCATCACAGATTTGACAGCCCCAACTTGAGAAAAAAGGTCACAATCTCCCACTTTCTTTTTTTTAATGGAGTCATAGACTTCTCAAAAAGTTTACTGCCACGTCAATTTTTATAACTTTTTCACTTGATGAGTTATGAAAGTTGGAAAAAATGTTTTGGGTTCACAACTCTACTTCTCATCTCATAGCTCACCATATGTACAAATTATGAAAATTTTTGTGGTACTATATAGACTTACTCTTATTTACGAAAAAGTTTGCAAAGTTGGGCTCACTGTCAAAGATGATGACCAAGCTTTTCCATGAAGGTGCACTATTCTTCTGATCTCTCACTATATAAACTATTTTATTTATGAATCTCTTTTGCTAGATTAGTACTATACACGTGCCTTGGAGCGTAAAGAAGAAGGTTGTTGGTGAGACAAAAGAAGGTATCATGGTTTGGGACCCAATAGGCCATGCTATAGTATAATAGTATATAGCTTTTTATATCTTCTGATTTTATAAATTATTATGCTAGAGCAATAAGAAACACATTAGAACTTGGATGTTTCCTGTTCTGGTCAGAAAAAAGAAACATACTAGCAACAAATCGAAATCAATTTTTAAGTTAGCAGTTGAAGAACACAGTGGGCAACAAATCACATGAAGTCTGAAAGTGACAGAAGATTAATCTTTTAAGTTATCAATTATATCACTTAGCAGTATAAAAATAATTTATGAAAGAAAAAATATTGGCAAGGTAACAATCCAAATGAAAGTGTGGCTACATTTTTTTTTTTTAGAAAAAAATTTAAGGCAGATATGAGAAAATATAGTATTGGCAACAAAACAGACAGCCCATTGAATACTATAAAATTTTCAGTGTTTGTCTATCTGGGTGTTTATAGTTTAACTATAAATAGAAATAAAATCATCATAAATAGATAGACTAATAGAGAGGTATATTAGAGCATTTGTGTATAGTTTTTTTTTAGGTGTATAATATTTTGTGCAACACAAACAAAGATCTATACCATCAGAGGTACCACATGAACATATTTTAATGTCTATACTTTGTACTAGGTTTAAAAGAGACTTTATTTGATTCTGCTTTCACTTGGAGTAGGAGATCTATTGGCAAGTTAAGAGTATGCTAACAAATCGTGGTTCTTTGTTTATCTTCAAACCAAATTGTAAGTGAAAAGACCACTAATAAATAAAGAAAAACTAAAATATACATACATACAATTTTTCAAAATAGTGGTAGCATTTTAATTCAAATTTATTAATTGAGAGCCAATCATCTTTTTTGAGTAAGTGAAGGTGTGGGAGGATGAAACCCAAAGATAAGGAATCATCAAGACAGATCCACCCGAGGTGTAACTGAGCCTGATTATTCGTCAAATAAGGCCCAGCTCGGTTAGGGCCATTAGGCCAAGAGAACCCAGGAGGACGATCCATTTGAGGAGCCCGAAGAGCAGTCAGATAACTTGGTCAGAGAGACCAGTGAGGGCAGCCCACCCAAGGAGGAGATACTTCTCGGGAGATTGGAGGCAAGTCGCTAGGGCCACAAGATGGATGATCGAGGAGGATCATAGTGATGCACGAGTGAGAGCATGAGGAAACTTCTAGATAAAACACCAATCACCTCCACATTCAATGCATTATATCAACTTAGTTTGCCGCATTGATGATAGAATAACCCTTGAACAGTGGCCCTACAACTTGCAGCCTAATCTACCACCACTAGTAAGGTAGTGATGAAATAAGTATCTAAGGGGAAATCAATAGCCCTCTAAGTGGAAGACTGTGATACACTCCAAGGAGCTATTTATAGGAAGCAACGTCCTCCTTGAACATGGATTAAAAAAAAAAAAAGGGGAAATAGAGAGAGAAAATGACCATTGTATAATCTTTCACTAAAATTGTCATCCTTACTAATTTTTCTTCTCTAATTACCAAATCGTGACTGCAAGAGCTTAAAGAGTTGACCTTGACCAACCACCTCTATAAATTAATTGTATAGGGCCTCCATCCTAGCCTAGTCTTATTTGAATTGGGTCGGGCCGCTAGTTTTGTCCCTTACAGAAGGCATTCTATGTATGTAATAATAATAAGTTCAAAAATTACAACTTATCCACCTATGATTTGGCTGAAATTTAAGTTGCTTATCTGTGATTTAAAATTTAACATTTTACCCGCCTAAGGTTTGATCGAAAAATTTAAGTTGTCTACCTGTGGTTTGAAATCTTATGATGCAAGTGTTCTGTTGGATTCTTTTTGATCTTATATGATCTTGTATTTTTATATATTTTTTTGTGTTTTTAGACAAGAGAAACATAAAAGTGAAGTAAAATCATATATTTAGCCATATTTTTAACAGAGGTGGATTAAGAAATCTAATTGTATCAACCTGAGGTAGGTAAATTGTCAAATTTCAAATCACAGACAAATAACTTAAATTTCAGCTATATAACAGGTGGATAAGTTATAATTTGCTTTAATAATACATAAAATACAATACTAGAGAATCTTTTCCATTGATTCCATCTCGTGAGACAGTAAAGTTGGAGCATCATACTCATTTCCAGAAAGCATTTTCCTTCATCTATATCTATTAAGTGTGATTAAAAAAATGTGGGCTTGGCTTCATCATAAAATTAGTACTTGTAATAATTTTTAAATTATGTGACAGCCTTGCACCTGTTCATATTAAATTCTGCTTGTTACAACTTGGCATTGCATGATTTGTCAGATTACTTCCTAATACAAAACATTGTTTTAGCCTTTTTCAGCGTAAACTATTTATTTTCTTTTATTTTATTTTAATGAATAGAATAAACTAAGGTTAGACTAAGATTGACAAGGAATTGAGTATGCCTTTGTCTGTAAGGAACAACAATTTTGTCCACTGCGCTTGGCTTTTGTAAACAGTAAATATGGCCCACTAAATCAATTATGATTTTTAGTTGTAAATTTGTAATTCCAATGGCCCACCTCTTAGATGAGTTTGATCATATAAGAACACTGAAAAGTAAATGGTGCTTGGGTGGATGTCAACAATTTGGGGTTTTAAGATATTTTTTTTGCATGGATGATGATACTCTCAACTCAGGTTATCATAAACCAAAACATAAATTTATAGGAATTAAAAATCCATAACATAAGATGCCAACATATACAAAGACATAACATAAATTTTAGCATGGAGATTTGGTGATGTAAGATGTATTAGTTTAATTCATTGAATGGAATTCATTAAAAAGGGATTAGATAATTGGAAAACAAACACCCAAATTCTCTAGGGTTGAGTTTGGGAACTTAAATTTAGATTTGGATTTGGATTTTAAATCAATAAAATTGAAATGCATTAATTCCAAATCTATTGATTTTAGATATTATTTCAAATTCAATGATTTTAAAGGTTTAAAATCTATGGTTGATTTAGTCAAATACAAAAATTTTCTCTTTTAAAACTATCCAAACAAAGTATTTTAATTTTAATCACTCAAATCCAAAGATATATACAAAAATCTTTTATCCAAATAATTGAAAATATTTATTAACTTGAGAAACTCGTAGCAATACCAATACCAATACCAATACCAATACGAAACCAAATTTCACGAGTAGTGGCGTCCTAAGCTAAGTCTTGGCACAAACGTAGAAATCTTTAATGTAGAAAAACACAGCTTGCTCAAATTGTTATTTACTCAATAGATATTGTCTTTTCGTTTTTTTTTTTTTTGCCAATAAATAAGAATTTTTGTAAAGAATAATAGAATGTGTTGAGGCACATCGATTGACTGAACAGTAGGAAAACAAGTCGTTGCTTTGATGATTTTTTTTTTCCTGAGAAGATGGTGAAAAAAGTTGAACTAAATATTTTCAATATGAGAAGTTTGAGGGGTTTTTTTTTAATATAATTTTTAATATAAAAATTGTGAGGAGTAAACTGGCCCAAATGGGCATATGGGCCTTTAGACTGTAGCATGGAGGGCCGACCTGCTCCAGAATTGAACTCTACGAATTGGCCCATACGCCGAGGGTCCGAGGGTTCAGCCGAGGACGAGCTTCTCCTCGGACAAGCCCAAGAGAATTCAAAACTTCATTATGAAGGTCAAAGCTCAACTCTAGAAAGACTAATGGTTAAAGGGGGAAACCCTGAACCTTCTCGATACACTAGTGTTAAGGAAAATATCTAGAGCAAAGGCTGCCACCTCCGCATTAAAGACTCTGCACCTACCTCCCTGGCCGCATTAATGGGGAAGTGACCCCTGAATAGTAGGGCAGAAACTTCTAGTCAGGGTCCCAAAGGGCATCTAAAAAAGGGGTATTTAAGGGGGAGGAATGCAAAAGGTGGGGGGATCTTTTGATCTTTCTCTCTCTCGCTTACTCTCTCTCTCTCGCTTACTCTCTCTCTCTCTAAAGAAAAAGAAAAGAAATTAAGGATTGTAACCTGTAAGATAGAAAGAAAAATAATAAAGAAGTAGTCCTCGGCTCGAGTCCGAGGAGATCCATTTGCAATTATCGTTCGTTATTTACCTGTATTTGTTTTATAAAAGCCTGTTATCAAGCTCCCAGCACTTCAAACCTAGGTTTCAGGCCCACACTCTACAAATTTTATTGTTTAAGGCTCATTGGGCCTGGGCCCATAATCTTCTTTGGGTCCAGGTGCAATTGTGTGCTTACAATTGGCGCCGTCTGTAGGAAATCTAGTCTAGAAAGGGTTGGGATACCATGGCAGGCCTAGGCTCTCACCATGCAGAGTCACAGGGATCACAACCGGAGGATCGTTTCGAGCACCTTGAGCGTCAAAGGGATCGTGAGAGAAGTGTCCATACAGAATACCCCGGGGCTAGCCATACTCAGGGCGGGGGTAGCACCACCCACGAGGATGGTGCTAGGGCCATGCAGAAGGAGATTAATCGTTTGAAGAGAAAGTTACGCCGCGCCAGACGTAGGTCTTCACCATCCTCATCTAATCCTTCCTCAGAGGAGGAACGGGGAGGTAGCTGCAGCTCAAGATCATGCTCACCCCCCAGTGCAATGTCCTCTGGTGAGGAGGATGACCAGCCAGCTCGCAGACGCAAGAAGGCTCCTTCCAGGGGCTTAGGGAACGATGCCATGAGTCGGGCGCTGCACCAACTCTCCAAATCTCCGTTTTCACGGAGGATTAAGAAGGGGAGGCTTCCCAGGAGGTTTACTCAACCCACCTTTACCATCTACAATGGTCGGACTGATCCGGTGGAGCATGTGAGTCATTTTAACCAGAGGATGGCGGTGCACTCTCACAACGAGACCCTGATGTGTAAAGTTTTCCCCTCTAGCTTGGGGCCTGTTGCTATGAGGTGGTTCGACGGCCTTAAATCGGGGTCTATAGGTTCATTTGGGGAGCTCACTAGAGCATTCGCTTCGCGGTTCATTACGTGTAGCAAAGTACCTCGGCCATTGGACTCGCTGTTATCCATGACCATGAGGGAAGGGGAGACGCTGAAAGCATACTCCGACTGTTACTGGGAGATGTTTAATGAAATAGATGGCGACTTTGATGAGGTGGCGCTTAATACCTTTAAGGTAGGCCTTCCTACTGATCACGACCTGAGAAAGTCTTTGACTAAAAAGCCCGTCCGCAGTGTACGTCGCCTCATGGACCGTATTGACGAGTACAAGAGAGTGGAGGAAGACCAACAGCAAGGAAAGGGTAAGGAGAAGGTTGTCCCGCAAGAGAAAAGGGATTTCAGGTCGGACAAGTACCACAATAACAAGCCGAGGCGAGATTACGTTGGGCAGTCCGGCTCGGCAGCACCTCAGGCAGTGAACACTGTGTTTCGAGAACCAGTACATCAGCTGCTGGAGAAAGTTCGTAAGGAGCCCTTCTTTAGATGGCCTGATAAGATGGCAAGAGACCCTGCGAAGAGGAATCATAACCTCTTTTGCCAGTACCACCAGGATGTAGGCCACACTACTAAGAACTGTCGGACCCTTTGAAACCACTTGGAGCAGCTTGTCAGTGAAGGAAAACTGAAGCAGCACCTGTGCCAACCTAGTGGGCAGGGCAGTCAATCTGGTTTAAAGAATCAGAGGAATAATTCATCTCGGCCGGCGTTAGGAACAATTAATGTTATTTTTGCTGCCCCTGGCAGGACCGGCTTGGCTCCCACCAGGGTGATGACAGTTTCACATCCTCAGGCCGAGGAGTTGGGCTGCAGGCCGAAGAGGTTGAAGCTAAATTTGCCCGTCTTGGGATTCTCCGAGGAGGATAAGGTGGGGACGATCCAACCCCATGACGATGCTCTTGTAGTTACGCTTAGGATAGGGAACTATGATGTAAGGAGGGTGATGATAGATCAGGGCAGCGGTGCAGATATCATGTACCCTGATCTATTTAAGGGGTTAAGATTGAAGCTGAAAGATCTTACTCCTTATGACTCGCCACTTATAAGCTTCGAAGGGAGGGCCGTTGTGCCGAAGGGACAGATTCGTTTGCCCGTTCAATCCGGCTCAGAAACGGTTGAAGTGGATTTCATTGTGGTTGACGCGTGCTCTCCATACACAGCCATCCTCGCCAGGCCATGGCTGCACGCTCTTGGAGCTGTCTCCTCTACCTTGCATGTTAAGGTTAAGTTCCCCTCGGGGGAATGTGTAGAAGAAATCCTTGGCAGCCAATCGGTGGCCAGACAATGCATGTTGGCTGCAGTACTGCACCAGGCAGAAGTCGAGTCTTCGGCTTTGATCACCAAAGACTTATAGCAGTTAACAGCTCCTGATGCATCTGGAATGATGACAGGAGAGGAGGCTCGTTGTGAGGAGTTAGAGAAGTTTTTGGTAGCTGATGATCCAGAGAGGTTCTTCCAAGTCGGCATACGTTTGCCACACCAGGAGAAAGTGGAGTTGTTAGAATTTCTGAAGGACAATATTGATGTTTTTGCGTGGGACCCGTATGAGGCTCCAGGTGTAGATCCGAGCTTCATTTGCCATCATTTGAATGTCAACCCTGCCATTGTTCCGAGAAGGCAGCCACCTCGGCGTTCATCCAAAGAACATTCCGAGGCTGTAAAGGAAGAGGTGCTCAAAATCAAGAGGGCTGGGGCTATTAAAGAAGTTTTCTACCCCGAATGGTTGGCACATACGGTTGTGGTTAAAAAGAAGAATGGAATGTGGAGAGTATGTGTGGACTACACAGATTTGAACAAAGCCTGCCCCAAGGACTCGTTCCCAATGCCGCGTATTGATCAACTGGTGGATGCTACTGTCGGACATCCTCGAATGAGTTTTTTGGATGCTTTCCAGGGTTACCATCAGATTCCATTAGCATTGGAGGATCAAGAGAAGACTGCTTTCATTACTCTAACGGGGAACTGCCACTATAAGGTCATGCCATTTGGGTTGAAAAATGCTGGGGCTACTTACCAAAGAATGATGACCAGGATGTTCGAACAGCAACTGGGGAAGACTATTGAGGTGTATGTGGACGATATAGTGGTAAAGAGCAAAACAATACCTTCGCACGTCCAAGATCTAGCCGACACATTCCAGGTGCTAAGAAAGTACAGGCTGCGCCTCAATGCCTCAAAATGCTCTTTTGGCGTGGGGTCCGGAAAGTTTTTGGGATACATGATTACTCACAGAGGCATAGAGGTGAACCCAGTGTAGGTTAAGGCTATTCAGGATTTGCAACCGCCTCAAAACCCGAAAGAAATCCAGAAATTGACTGGGATGATTGCCGCATTGAATAGGTTTATCTCTCGGTCAGCTGACCGATGCTGTCCCTTCTTCCAATTGTTGAATAAGTGGAAAGGGGTTCAATAGACCGAGGACTGCGTGTTAGCTTTCCAGCAGCTTAAACAATATCTTTTTCGGCCACCCATTTTGTCTCGCCCCGAGTCGAACGAGGTCTTGTTTGCTTATTTGGCAGTGGCCGTACACGCGGTCAGCCTGGTCCTTATCAGGAATGACAACGGGGTGCAAAGACTGGTCTACTATGTTAGTAAGTCTTTGAATGAGGCCGAGGTGCGCTATCTGCTGTTGGAGAAAGCGCTTCTGGCCATAGTTCACGCCACGCGCAAGCTTCCTCATTATTTCCAGTCTCACACTGTAGTGGTACTGACCCAATTGCCTCTCAAGGCAGTGTTACGCAGCGCCGACTACTCTGGTAGGGTGGCGAAGTGGGGAACCATTTTAGGAGCTTTTGACGTTAAATACAAGTCCTCGCCGACTTGGTGGCAGAGTTTACTGAACCATTGCCAGAAGAGACTCTAAAAGAAGCACACATGGATGGAAAATCAGTTGGTGTGATCACGGCCGCAGGGCCTTCGACTTGGAAAATGTATGTGGATGGGGCAGCTAATCAGAGAGGGGCTGGTGTCGGACTTGTTCTGATATCCCCTGAGGGAATTATCTTCGAAAAATCTCTAAGGCTGTCATTCTCGGCTACTAATAATGAAGCCGAATACGAAGCAGTTCTGGTAGGCATGAACATGTTACATAAGATGGGTGGAAAGGAAGTCCATGCGTTCTCGGACTCTCAGTTAGTGGTCGGCCAGGTCATGGGGACCATGGAGGCCAGGGACCCAAGAATGCAGGAATATTTGGCCCAGGTCAAGCGTCAGCAAGTAGAATTTGACTCCTTTGTCTTAGCTCACATCTCTAGGAGTGGGAACACTCATGCCGATTCTTTGGCTACGTTAGCAATGTCCTCGGCTCAGGATTTGCCCAGGATTATCCTTGTGGAGGATTTGCTGGAGCCAACTCTTATCCCCGCCAAGGCGGCTCGCATCCATCTAATAAGGCTTGGACCTAGTTGGATGGACCCAGTCATATCTTTTCTTAAGAACGACATCCTTCCTGAGGACAAGTCTGAAGCAGAGAAGGTGCGTCGGAAGGCGCCACGTTTTTGGCTATCCGAGGATCAGAAACTGTACAAACGATCCTTCTCAGGACCGTACTTGTTGTGTGTGCACCCTGAATCAACGGAAGCACTTCTCGAGGAACTGCATGAAGGGATTTGTGGAAGCCACACTAGGGGAAGGTCTTTAGCCCATAGGGCCTTGACTCAGGGTTATTTGTGGCCCAATATGCAGAGGGAGGCTCAGGACTACGCCAAGAAATGTGATCAATGCCAGAGGTTCGCCCCTAATATTCATCAACCTGGAGGGGTTCTCAACCCTCTCTCCAGTCCTTGGCCTTTTGCGCAGTGGGGCTTGGACATAGTGGGGCCATTTCCGAGAGCTGCAGGAAACAAAAGATGGCTTCTTGTGGGAACAGACTATTTCACTAAATGGGTTGAAGCCGAGCCCTTAGCAAATATCAGAGATGTTGATTCCAAGAAATTTTTCTGGAAAAATATTGTCACTAGATTCGGTATACCACACACACTTATCTCAGACAATGGCGTTCAATTTGACAGCAAGGCCTTTAGGCAATATTGTGGTGACATGGGTATCATAAATAGATACTCCACCCCAGCTTATCCTTAGGGAAATGGGCAAGCCGAGGCCGTTAACAAGGTCATAGTCAGCGGGCTCAAGAAAATGTTGGATGATTCGAAAGGCAGATGGGTAGAAGAGCTCCCTCATGTTCTGTGGACATATCGGACCACGCCGCATAGGTCCACGGGAGAAACGCCATTCTCTATGACTTATGGAGCCGAGGCGGTGATACCTCTGGAATCTGGTTTTCCCACCCTAAAGACGAGCTCTTTTAGCCCCGAGAATAACAATGGACTCCTGGAGAAAGGTCTTGATTAACTTAAGGAACGATGCGAGGCAGCGATGGTCCAAATGGCTTACTATCAACAGAAGCTAAAACGGGGATATGATACTCATGTGAAGCTAAGGCCACTTGCACCTGGTGATCTCGTACTAAGAAAAGTTGTAGGCACTTCTAAAAACCCAGCTTGGGGTAAGCTAGGACCCAACTGGGAAGGCCCCTATCGCATTGTTTCAGTAGCAGGCATAGGGTCGTATTGACTAGTAGACCTAGATGAAAGAATTGTACCACGTCCGTGGAATGTAAATAACCTTAGAAGGTATTATTATTAATAAAACGTGCTTTTGTTGGTTAACATTTCAAAGTTATAAGTACCTTTGGCATTTGAAGTTACTGTTCTTAAGAATCAAACAGAAACTTGGTTAAGTGTAGTCCTTGGACCACAAACCTTGTGGAAATTGATGTCTTGTCATTTGTTAAACAGAACCTTAGTTATGCCGGGTCCTCGGATCTCCTACTTTGGGGAAATTAACATTTGAAGTTACTGTTCTTAAGAATCAAACTGAAACTTGGTTAAGTGTAGTCCTTGGACCACAAACCTTGTGGAAATTGATGTCTTGTCATTTGTTAAACAGAACCTTAGTTATGCTGGGTCCTTGGACCTCCTACTTTGGGGAAATTAACATTTGAAATTACTGTTCTTAAGAATCAAACTGAAACTTGGTTAAGTGTAGTCCTTGGACCACAAACCTTGTGAAAATTGATGTCTTGTCATTTATTAAACAGAACCTTAGTTATGCCGGGTCCTCAGACCTCTTACTTTGGGGAAATTAACATTTGAAGTTACTGTTCTTAAGAATCAAACAGAAACTTGGTTAAGTGTAGTCCTTGGACCACAAACCTTGTGGAAATTGATGTCTTGTCATTTGTTAAACAAAACCTTAGTTATGCCGAGTCCTCGGACCTCCTACTTTGGGGAAATTAACATTTGAAGTTACTGTTCTTAAGAATCAAACAGAAACTTGGTTAAGTGCAGTCCTTGGACCACAAACCTTGTGAAAATTGATGTCTTGTCATTTGTTAAATAGAACCTTAGTTATGCCGGGTCCTCGGACCTCTTACTTTGGGGAAATTAACATTTGAAGTTACTGTTCTTAAGGATCAAACAGAAACTTGGTTAAGTGTAGTCCTCGGACCACAAACCTTGTGGAAATTGATATCTTAGTATCTGTCAACCAGAACTTTAGTTATACTGGGTCCTCGGACCTCCTACTTTGAGAAATTTAACAGTTAAATTGGTTATTCTTAATATCTTGTCACGGTTCTTGTTTCTATTACATGTTTTGTGGATATCAGCATCTTACCATTCATTAATTCGGTTTTTAAATTCTGTGTCCTTAATTGTTAAGTAAATTTATGTAAGGAGTGGCCCTCGGACCTTACATCCTACTAAAGGCAGTGCCACAGATTATAAGGCATTGATTAACTAAGGCATTGCTTGGCATCCAAACTAAGTTACTCTCTATCAGGTTCTTTAGTATTTTACTGTGCCAGGAAAACGTGCGCGCGTATGTATGGGGGTTATAATTGTGCAATCCCTGGTGCTAGATCTATTTGTTCTGACCTGCCTTTAACTATGTCTTCATAAGAATAATAATAAAATAATAATAATAATAATAATAAATAAAAAATAAAAGAAAGTTGCACAAAAATTGTCTTTCATTAATAATTTTGGCATATACACATTACATGCTAAGTTATGGCTACAAAGAAAGAGAAGTCCTAGGCTGGTCCCTAAACTCTTGGAGGGGGATTTTGCTGAGAAGTGCTGGTTGCCTCGGTGTTTCTTAGCTCCAACTCAAAGGGAGACAAAACTTGTTTCCCTTTGTCTACTGCATTTGTTGGAGAGACATTGGGCTCCACAGTTTGGCTTAAGCCTTTCTCAGCATCCCCACTACTCTTCATCTCTTTGTCGGAACCTGAAGGCTCTGTAGGATTTGGAACAAGCTTTGGGGCCGTAGGAGGAAGAGCAAGAAGAGCTGCCTCAGGGGCAGGAGCAACAGCAGAAGTCTCTTCTATCTCCTGTATTTCCAGGGGAAGCCAAATGTTCTCGGACTTCCTCAGCTCCGAGGCTGGAGGAACACCTGCTACATTTAGAGCTTCCCCCTAGACTTGCTGACAGTACTCCCGGCACAAGGCCACAAAAGCCTCTGTCAGCTGTTCCTCTGTTGCAGCTACCCCTTCTTCGTAACTAGCCTGCTTGGCGGCCTCTAGAGAGTGTCTGAACGCGCCGGCTTCCTCCTTCAGGCGCGCAAGCTCCCTCTCCAATTCCGAGCGCTACTTCTCGGCTTGGGCTAATTTGTCGTATTTTTCATGGAGAAGCTTGCGCTGCCCTTCTATTTGAGTCTTCATCGTCTTCAGGCTGGCCTCGGCACCATCTCTTTCTCTTTTGAGATCGGCCACCTGAGAGACAAGTCTCTCATTTTCTGCAAGGGCTTGGCCTAGGGACTTCTCAGTCTCCATTCGAATGTCAAGCTCCAGTCTAGCCTTTTTCCGAGAGTCTTCTACGAACTTCTTGGCTACGAAGACTTCTTGAACGGCCTACACAAAGTGTTAAGAAATTAGATGTAGCAAGACACTTCTCATTAATCCGGTATTATGAAGGAGGAAATGTTCATAAAAAGGTTAAAACTTACCAGGGCTAACTCCCTTTTTAAGGACAGGAATAGTTGGGGTTGGCTCATTCTCTCCAAGGTCTCCATGTCCTTGGGCAGCAGAAGTGGGCGCTCCAACGCATCGGCCAGATGGTGGGCGTGGCCTTGTTGGATTGCCCTGGTACTAGACTGGCAGGAGATTGGTGCACCGTCTAGTTTTAGGTCAGGAGACCATGTGGCCGGTGCTCGGCGCACTTCGGCCACATCCCGGATCTCCCCACTCTCAACTGAACAAGCCCTGCCTTTGCCTTTATCTAGCTTCTGCTGCTGAGTTGGCTGCGGCTGTTGTTTCGGTCTTTTTGGTTTTTCGCTAGCAGTCTCCTCGGCCTCCCCCTTTCTTTTCTTTTTTGGCTCTTCAGCTTGAAGCTTAGGTTCGGCTGGAGGAGGGAGAGGTGGCAAGGATGGAAGAGCTTGGGACCCTCCTGTCTTCTTCTGGGCGACTTTTTCGCCTCTTTTGGTCAGAGGGCCGTGAAGTCTGTCCATGTCCTCCTCGGATTTGACTGGATGGTGCGCAACAACGAACCCTTCAACTCCAGAGGCCTCGGTGGGCTCTTCGTCCTCGTCAGAAAGTACGACGAATAGGTTCCCTCGAGGTCTTTCGATGTCCTCAAGATGGAAGTTATCTATTTCGTCGTCAAGTGTATGTGAAGAGGACACCTGCTCCTCCGGGATAGCGGTTGCTTGGGAGTGTGTTGAGAGGGGGGTTGCCGCGATAGGACGGTTGTACAGAATGGTGTTGGGGTCATCGGGAAGGTCTTGGTCAGCTAAGAAGTGCGGCCTGGCCACATGAATCCTTCTTCGCCTCCGGTCACCCGCAATTATTGCGTTTTCGATCTCCTGAAAGTCCGAGGACACAGGTTTGTACCCAAGAATCAAATGAGCCGCCCTAAGTTGTAAGTCTTCGTTGACGAACACTTCGGAGCGTAGCACTCGATTCAAATCGGCAACGTTGCAGTGGCTTAAGCGGGGGCGCACGTTTCGCTTATCTGCAAAGAAAAACATCAAAGTAAGTGAACACGGTCAGATACGTAGAACGTATAATAAATTGAAGTCAGACGCTCAAGTAAATGCCAATACATATGCCTAGATGATTTAGGAAGTTAGGGGAAGTTAAATCCTAGGGTGTCGCACCTGGATCTCCCTACTCAACAGGGCAGTGGGGGCCGTCGTGCCAGTTGCCAGAGACGATGAGGTAGTCATCCTTCATGCCTTTATTAGACTTGGGAAAACAGGAGATCAACCTAACTACACTGGAGCGGGATTTGATGTAGTAACCTACTCCAGTGAGTTTGTGGCATTCGTACATGAAGACGACATCATACCAGGTGAGGTTCAGACCCATTTGCTCGTTTAGAGCGTCGACGCTACCCAAAACTCTAAAAACGTTTGGGGCGCACTGATCGGGACACAACCGGTGGTTGCGGAGGTACTCCCTGGTTACAGGCTTCATTGGGAGGGTCATCCCACCTTCTACGAAGGCTACCATTGGGATGATAACCTCTCCAGCCTTCCTAGAACCAGACACGGCTTCCACCGGGCAGTATTCTAGACCTACATTGCTGGGAATATGGTACTTGGCTCTAAAACCTTCCATCCCAACGGCGGTATCAACTAGACATTTAAACTTTCCCATCAGAAAGAAAAGAAAAACTAAGTTCTAAGAGCGAGAATTGTTATAAGGGTAGCCGAGGACAGGGTCCGAGGAGAAAGGGTTCAGAGAAAAGAAATGAGGACTTACAAATTTCAAGTTGTACAAACTTCCACGGATTTCTGCAGACAAAAGGTGTTTGCTGATGTTTTGATGGGATTAGCCTCTGGAGAAATAAATGAAGGCGCAGGTTTCCGAAGCGTCACGACGTGCGGAAAGCGGCCTCGAAATTACATTTGTCCCGCCCAAATTTTCATGGAGTAACAAGGGCCGTTGGATGCTCATCTCACCGTTGAACGTAGGGGACAAGGTGTAACTTACGGTAATAAATGCGCGCGTTTTTGAAAATCAAACCGCCAAGTGGCATCCTCTGGAACGCGAAACGGTTTCCGCACGTGCAGCTGTTTAAAAAACGTGTGGGATAGGTTCTCGTTGAATCAAAACCCTATTTTTTCTCCTCGGATGATGAACAATAGAGTTTTGAGGGGCTATTGTGAGGAGTAAACTGGCCCAAATGGGCATATGGGCCTTTAAACTGTAGCATGGAGGGCCGACCTGCTCCAGAATTGAACTCTACGAATTGGCCCATACGCCGAGGGTCCGAGGGTTCAGTCGAGGACGAGCTTCTCCTCGGACAAGCCCAAGAGAATTCAAAGCTTCATTATGAAGGTCAAAGCTCAACTCTAGAAAGACTAATGGTTAAAGGGGGAAACCCTGAACCTTCTCGATACACCAGTGTTAAGGAAAATATCTAGAGCAAAGGCTGCCACCTCCACATTAAAGACTCTGCACCTACCTCCCTGGCGGCATTAATGGGGAAGTGACCCCTGAACAGTAGGGCAGAAACTTCTAGTCAGGGTCCCAAAGGGCATCTAAAAAAGGGGTATTTAAGGGGGAGGAATGCAAAAGGTGGGGGGATCTTTTGATCTTTCTCTCTCTCGCTTACTCTCTCTCTCTAAAGAAAAAGAAAAGAAATTAAGGATTGTAACCTGTAAGATAGAAAGAAAAATAATAAAGAAGTAGTCATCGGCTCGTGTCCGAGGAGATCCATTTGCAATTATCGTTCGTTATTTACCTGTATTTGTTTATAAAAGCCTGTTATCAAGCTCTCAGCACTTCAAACCTAGGTTTCAGGCCCACACTCTACAAATTTTATTGTTTAAGGCTCATTCAGTCTGAACCCATAATCTTCTTTGGGTCCAAGTGCAATTGTGTACTTACAAAAATATAGGTAAATAGTGAGATTATTTTTTGAGATATGGTAACAATAATTTAACGAGAGGTACTAGGTCTACAACATTTTTACAGCAAATTATAAGTGGTTAGTTATTATTAGTTTTAATTTGAACTTATCACTGAAATTACTTTTCTACCCCACCAATAACAACCCGTAGCAATCTACCACATAAAATTTGTTATGAAAATGTTGTGAACATAACATTTCTCATAACTAATAATAAAAGGATGGTTCTTGTTTTCTATCAAGCCTCTCATTTTCATTGGATAAATGTGTAACAATAATTTATCAAATTTGGCTTGGCCAATCAAATTGATAATCTGGTGAACTGTTACATAAATTGGTCCATTGGTGTATCCTTAGTCAATTTTGTAATTCTGCACAAAATTACCTTTAAAGGTCAGATAGTGGGGGAGTGTTGGGATCGAATACAAGTATGAGAAAGGAAAGTTTAAAATAAAAATTACAGTATCATTTTGTGACAATTTAATTTTTATTTTTAATAATTCAACAATCAAATTGGTAATCTGGTGAATTGTTACATAAATTGGTCCATTGGTGTATCCTTAGTCAATTTTGTAATTCTGCACAAAATTACCTTTAAAGGTCAGATAGTGGGGGAGTGTTGGGATCGAATACAAGTATGAGAAAGGAAAGTTTAAAATAAAAATTACAATATTATTTTATGACAATTTAATTTTTATTTTTAATAATTCAATAATTACAATGAAAATGGGAGATTAAAAACCTAGATGATGTGCTTGGAAACTTGAGCTATAAGTAGGGCTTTATAGTGTACGCGATGTGGGAGTCTTTTGGGTAACTATTGCTAAAAGTGAAGTTTTTTGGGGTTATAGTCACTGTGGGGTCATGGATTTTGGGATTTAGCCGAGAGCATGTGGTTTAGGCCGAGAGCATGTGGGTTTGGCCAAGAAGCATGGGTGGTCTGAGTCTGAGGAGTACTATCTCTTCGGATAAAGCCAAACGTAAATCTGGTATAGATCCTAATGATCAATGATGACCTTCCAGGAAGTTCTAATGATATCAACGAGCATTATGAACGTACAAGAGGGATAATGACTCAAAAATATCTAAGGAAAAACTGTTATCACCGCATTAATGAGGAAGTAACCTCTGAACAGTATTATGGCAACCTTACAGCCACCCCAAAAGACTTTTAAAGGGGGCTGATGGGACAACCATCAGCAGTCCACATGTGGTTCACGTGTAGGGTAAGGATGAAGGGAGAGATGTAATGTAAATAAGGGTAGAGATCTCAGAGAATGGGGGATAAAAGAAAGGAAAAGAGAAAGCACTAAAGGAATCTCAACAACTCCTGTAACCATGGTCATCCAATATATGCTAGAACAGAGCTCCTCGGACTGTGCCGAGAACCAACTTTCTCGCCAAACCAGGTTCAATTCTTGTTGGCTCATCATTCAAAACCATATTAACTGTTATCCAAGCACTAAAGCCTAGCTCTTTGACCCACTCTCTACAAATTTATTGTACTGGGTTCACTGGGCCAAGATCCCTTACATTTTGGGCTTGGTCTGAAAATTGTGTCCCCACAATTGGCGCCGTCTATGGGAAGAGCTTGTGTGATAGTGAGTGCAACGGTTAGATATGATACAATTAAGCCCCCCATTAGTAAGAGTCCTTGGGGAAAGCAATTATGGTGGCCAGTTTGCTATGTGAGCAAGTCACTACATGTGGCACACAGTTGTTGTCCTAACTTAGCTTCCGCTCAGGTCTATACTACAAAGTGCGGATTATACGGGAAGGATTGCTGAATGGGGCACAGTTCTGGGGGCTTTTGACATTAAGTACATGCCTCGTACCTCTGACAAGGGCTAGGTCCTCGCGAATTTGGTGGCCGAGTTCGCTGAACCTCCATTAGAGGAAGTGGCAGCAACATATGAGCAATTCAAAGGGGCTTTGTGGCGGGGCTAGTTCTTGAAGGTATATATTGACATCTTCTAATTTTTTGAAGTGGTTAAACAAAACCTTAGCTATGCCGGGTCCTCCGACCTCCTGCTTTGGGGAAATTAACACACACTAGCATCTTTTGAAGTGATTAAACAGAATCTTAGCTATGTCGAGCCATCAGACCTCTTGCTTTGGGGAAATTAACACACACTGGCATCTATTGAAGTGGTTAAACAGAACCTTAGCTATGTCGGGTCCTCGGACCTCCTGCTTTGGAGAAATTAACACACACTGGCATCTTTTGAAGTGGTTAAACAGAACCTTAGCTATGTCGGGTCCTCAGACCTCCTGCTTTGGGGAAATTAACACACACTGGCATCTTTTGAAGTGGTTAAACAGAACCTTAGCTATGCCGGGTCCTCGGACCTCCTGCTTTGGGGAAATTAACACATCATGACATTCTCTCTTCAAAGTGTTTAAACTATAACTCAATCATGCCTCGGTCCTCGGACTAGATGATGTGAGAAAGTTAACACATCATGACATTCTCTCTTCAAAATGTTTAAACTATAACTCAATCATGCCTCGGTCCTCGGACCAGATGATGTGAGAAAGTTAACACTTCAAGGTATTTAAACTATAAACTTGATCATGTCTCGGTCCTCGGACCACATACTTTGGGGAATTATCATTCCACAACATCTATTTGTTTCTCACTAAGTGTCAAGACAGGCCCAAGATTATAACCAAATCCTCAGATTGGTAGCTCTGAAAGGAGCAATTCACAGTATAAATATGGGGCGCTTGAAATGACACTCCCACAAGTGTAAATCAAAGGATCAAAGCAGAATCAACTCTTAAGAATTTAAAACCCCACTTTTCTCCTTGGATGCGAGGAGAAAACCGGAGTTTTGAGGGGCTATTGTGGGGTCATGGATTTTGGGATTTGGCCGAGAGCATGTGGGTTTGGCCGAAAAGCATGGGTGGTCCGAGTCCGAGGAGTACTATCTCCTCGGATAAAGCCAAACGTAAATCTGGTATAGATCCTAATGATCAAGGATGACCTTCCAAGAAGTTCTAATGATAGCAACGGGCATTATGAACGTACAAGAGGGATAAGGACTCAAAAATATCTAAGGAAAAACTGTTATCACTGCATTAATGAGGAAGTAACCTCTGAACAGTATTATGGCAGCCTTACAGCCACCCCAGAAGACTTTTAGAGGGGGCTGATGGGACAACCATCAACTGTCCACATGTGGTCCACGTGTAGGGTAAGGATGAAGGGAGAGATGTAATGTAAATAAGGGTAGAGATCTCAGAGAATGGGGGATAAAAGAAAGGAAAAGAGAAAGCACTAGAGGAATCTCAACAACTCCTGTAACCATGGTCATCCAATATATGCTAGAACAGAGCTCCTCGGACTGTGCCGAGAACCAACTTTCTCGCCAAACCGGGTTCAATTCTTGTTGGCTCATCATTCAAAACCATATTAACTGTTATCCAAGCACTAAAGCCTAGCTCTTTCACCCACTCTCTACAAATTTATTGTACTGGGTTCACTGAACCAAGATCCCTTACATTTTGGGCTTGGTCTGAAAATTGTGTCCCCACAGTCACTGTTCCAAGTTATTTGGGAAAATGAGGAGAGAGAGTGAATTTCGACAACAGTGTTGCCGAAATTCATTCTGCCCAGCCCTGCCCGAATCAGTGAGTGCCCATGCGCGAGTGCCCAAAAGGAAAAAAAAATGGTTTGTGGCAATCCCATTGCCGAAAATGGAGGGAAAAGGAAAAAAAAAAAGAATTATGGCAATGGGATTGCCGAAATAGGGGGGAAAGGAAAAAAAAAAGAAAAAAAAGAATGGTGGCCATGTAGTGCCGAAATAGGGAAGGAAAAAAAAAAAAAAAGAATTGTGGCAATGGTATTGCCAAAATAGGGGCAAAGGAAAAAAAAAATGGTGGCCATGTAGTGCCGAAATAGGGAAGGAAAAAAAAAAAACGAATTGTGGCAATGGTATTGCCGAAATAGGGGGAAAAAAAAATTATGGCAATGGGATTGCCGAAATAGGGGGGAAAGGGAAAAAAAAAGAAAAAAAGAGAGAATTGTGGCAATGGTATTGCCGAAATAGAGGGAAAAAAGAGAAAAAATAATAATAATTGTGGCAATGGTATTGCCGAAATAGGGGGAAAGAAAAAAAAATTGTGAGTATTGTGGCAATGCTATTGCCGGAAATGTGAAAAAAAAAAAAAGGAAAATCAATTGTGGCAATGACATTGCCGAAATAGAAGGATTCTTATCTGCCTGGACAAATTCAAGTAGTACATAGATTCTGACACGTAAAAGTTATAGAAAAAATATATATATTGATGTGACTCAAACGGTACTTGAATAAAACTTTGCTAAGATTCTTTATTGAGATTCTTTGCTAAGAATCAAACAAGACTTGAAGAAGAATCTCTGCAAAAAATATGATTGATGTAACAAAGAGAACCTATCTCAGTTAGCCTCCGTGACAAATGATTTTTTTTTTTTAATCTTTTATTTCACATCTTTGTAATAAAAAGCAAGCCCTTCCTGAAGTTTTCTCACAAAACACTTCTACTTTTCATCTCTGCCTGAAGTTTTTTCACAAAATACTTCTACTTTTCATCTCTCCAATTGTTCAGTTTTTCTTCAGTTTTGCTTCAGCGTACACAATTGTAAGTTTTGGGTTAATGTAAGTTTTTTTACTTTTTGCTTCAGATTATGATTATTGTTGTTGTTGTTATTTTTATTCAAATTTTAGATTAATAAATTTTTTATGGTTAGGATTACAAACATTTTTAGTATTGTTGTTATTTTGTGTTTATTTATTATTATCTAATTGTGTTTTTCTTTTTCTTTTTTGCAAGTATCACTTTATAATTCTCACTCTTTTAGTTGGTATCACAATTATCGTAAGCATCTCAACTCTCTATCTAATTAAATTTACGTATATGTTTTGTTAATTTTGAAATTATTTAATATTATTTATCGTTATTATTATTAGTAGTATATGACCACAAAAATTGTAGTAAATTATATTATTATGATCTTTTTATAATCAATTTTACTTTGTTATTATCAGTTATTATATCAGTACTTGGAAAAAAATATATTGCACAATATGTTTGTTGATTTATAATAAAGATATGTATGTGTATTTTTTTATTTTTTTTATTTAGTACAATAAATCGTAAATTTGTGTTTCTTTTTCTTTAAAGTTTAGTTGATATAAAAATTAATTATATGCTTTATGTATGGTTATATTAATGTTATTATATTTTATTGTTGTTCTTTTGTTCTTAGAAGATATTTATGATTATCTGATTATGTTTTTTTTTTCTTTCTTTTCTTGCAAGCATCACTCTATAATTCTTACATTCCTTCACTTCATATCACAATTGTAGTAAGCTTCTCAACCCCTAATTTAATTGGAAATTATTTGCTTAGTTTGTAATTTTTTATATAGATGATTTGTAAAAAATGTACTTTCAGATATTGTAATTTTTTAATCTCAGTATTTATATATTAAAGATACTATGAAAACGCATCTTCAGATATGGTTTAACTCATTGTAGCATTTAATGTAGGATATATTTGAAATGGAGTCTGGGTCATTCGATCATTCGATCATTCTCTGCCAACCCAACAACAATATCACATCTCTAATGATGCAATGGAAGGCAATGTACGTTGTGAGATCCAAATTTATTAATATCCTAATAATATCTACAATTATTCAATTTACATGAAAATAATTTCAACATTAGCAATATAACATTGTACATTTTAAACTAAAGTAATATTGGTGCTGTTTAAATAAGATGCAAGTTTCGTATAAGTTAAATTTTAAACTATACTAATAGAAATTGACCAGATACAACAAGGACCAACTCTGCAAAAAATCTCAAAGTGTTTTTGTTTTTTTTGTTTACAGTGCACATCAATCATTTATAAATCTCTGCAAATCTTGCAAAGAATTTCTGCAAAATCCTCTGTTTTTTTTGTTTTTTTGTTGTTTACACTGTGCACATTAATAATTTTTTATTCCATAAATTTCTCCCATGCATGAATAAGAATCTGAATAAGAATATCTATATACTTTAAATTGTACTAATAAAAATTTACCAAATACAACACAGTTCATAAAAAAACAAAAAGCCAAAAAGATCAACATTGTGAGGAGACTTGTCACAGGGAGGAGGGATAAAAAGTAAAAAGAATCTCTGAAACCAAATTTTAGGCGTGATATGGTTTTGTTGGGAAGGATGAATGAAATCATTTTAGGCAGAAAATAAGAATGAGAGGAAGAGGTGAATATTTTCACAATAAATTATAAGTGTCAGGTTGTTACTAGTTGTTATTGTTAGGGAAAAAAAATATTTTAGCGTTAGATTCAAATTTGAACCAACAACAACTAACCACCTATAATTTATTGTAAAAATAAAAATGTTGTGTACGTTTTTTTTTTCCTTTTATTTCGGCAATGCCACTGCAAATAATCTTTGCAAAATCCTCAGTTTTTTTGTTTTTTTGTTGTTTACACCGTGCACATCAATCATTTTTTCTTCTATAAATTTCTCTCATGCATGGATAAGAATCTAAATAAGAATATCTATGTACTTTAAATTGTACTAATAAAAATTTACCAAACACAACACAGTTTATAAAAAAACAAAAAGCCAAAAAGATCAACTTTGTGAGGAGACTTGTCACAGGGAGGAGGGATAAAAAGTAAAAAGAATATCTGAAACCAAATTTTAGGCGTGATATGGTTTTATTGGGAAGGATGAATGAAATTATTTCAGACAGAAAATAAGAATGAGAGGAAGAGGTGAATATTTTCACAACAAATTATAAGTGTTAGGTTGTTACTAGTTATTATTATTATGGCAAAAAAGTATCTTAGCGTTAGGTTCAAATTTGAACCAACAACAACTAACCACCTATAATTTATTGTAAAAATAAAAATGTTGTGTACATTTTTTTTTCCTTTTATTTCGGCAATGCCACTACAAAGAATCTCTACAAAAATTTCAGTTTTTTTTAAATTTTTTATTTACGATACACATCAATCATTTTTTTTTCTTCTATAACTTTCTTTCATGTACGTTTTAGAATCTATGTACTTTGAATAAGAATCAAACGGTACTTGAATTTGTTTTAGACAGACGGACAAGAATCAAACACTCAGCGTACTTGAGTTTGTCGTTTTTCCCCCAGCAATGCCATTGCCACAATTGATTTTCCTTTTTTTTAATTTTTTTCCCATTTTCGGCAATGGCATTGCCACAATTTTTTTTTTCTCTTTCTCCTATTTCGGCAACACCATGGCCACAATTCTCCTTTTTTTTTTTTTTTTTTTTTTTCCCTATTTCGGCAATACCATTGCCACAAAATTTTTTTCCCCCCTATTTCGGCAATACCATTTCCACAATTCTTTTTTTTTTTTTTCTCTTTTTTCCCCCCTATTTCGGCAATACCATTTCCACAATTTTTTTTTTCTCTTTTTTCCCCTCTATTTCGGCAATACCATTGCCACAATTTTTTTTTCCTTCCCTATTTTGGCACTACATGGCCACAATTCTCTCTCTTTTTTTTTTTTTTTTTTCTTTCTTTCTCTTTCCCCCTATTTCGGCAATACCATTGCCACAATTTTTTTTTCCTTCCCTATTTCGGCACTACATGGCCACAATTCTTTTTTTCTTTTTTTTCTCTTTCCCCCTATTTCGGCAATACCATTGCCACAATTTTTTTTTCCTTCCCTATTTCGGCACTACATGGCCACCATTCTTTTTTTTTTTTTTTTTTTCCTTTCCCCCCTATTTTGGCAATCCCATTGTCATAATTCTTTTTTTTTTCTTTCCCCCTATTTCGACAATACCATTGCCACAAAATTTTTTTTTTCCTTTCCCCCCTATTTTGGCAATCCCATTGCCATAATTCTTTTTTTTTTTTTTTTTCCTTTTCCCTCCATTTTCGGCAATGGTATTGCCACAAACCATTTTTTTTTTCCTTTTGGGCACTCACGCATGTGCACTCACTAATTCAGGGCTAGGCAGAAGGAATTTTGGCAACACTGTTGTCGAAATTCCAAAATTTCTCTCTCCTCATTTTCCATTTTCTCTCTCATTTTTTTTTTTTTTTAGAATTTCGGCAACACTGTTGCCAAAATTCACTCTCTCTCCTCATTTTCCCAATTAACTTGGAATAGTGACTATAACCCCAAAAAACTTCACTTTTAGCAATATTTACCCAAAAGACTCCACGATGTGGTGTGGTACAATTTTCTTAAACTCTTAATCGCAGCACACCTTAATAGATTAATCATTATGCAATGCATGCAGTGCAGTTTGTTCAGTTTTCACCATGAACCACACCGCAACTGTCGATTTATGCAACTCTACCACGGTTGACAATGTGGAGATCACATTCTGCAGTCAATTTTATTCAGTTTAAATGCGGTCAGAACGATTTTTTGAATATTAAGTACAAGGCTAAACCATTTAAGATTATTATTTTCTAGTAGATTTTTTTTTAAAATAAATAGTAGAAATTCAACAATTATACCTGTTAAATATATTAGCAACGCAATGTGTTATATCATATTGTATATGCTAGAGTGGTTTTGGAAAGGAAAATATAGAATAAGAACACCAAGAACAGGTGGATTCAGTGGTTTAATCTTGTCAGTCTACGTCCACGAAGAAAACCTTTATGTGGCGATGGTAAGGGGTAATGTTTTAGGATTTTCAGAAATGTTTAAAAATTATCATGTTTGATTGCAAATCACGCCAGAGAATCAGATATAGGGGAATCTAAATTCCCCCTTTAAACCCCTTTTAGTAGAAATGTGGATACCCTTTAAAATAGGAGGGTATCCAGATTCCGAAGCTTAAATGAAATTGTCTTTTTTATAAATTGACAATGATGATGCAACGAAAATCAGTAGGCTGGATGCTCCGGATTTGAAAGGACCACTCGCTCTCTAATGGCCTGAAAAACAAAGGAAAACGATCAAAGGTGACCGGGATCGCCGGCCAAAAACCCTCCGATGGTAAATTCAGTTTTCTCTCTATATCTTTGGAGTTCCAATTTCTTGGGAAAATGTTCAACGTACCTTCCATTGGTCTGAATGGCTGTTTATATAGTGTCCTGGGGGCAGTTATTGAAATTGTAACCTCCCCTGGATTTCAGGAGGTCCGGGGTTCTTGGATAACTCCCATAACCACCTGATAGTTGCATTTTTCACACAACGGTCATCGGAAGTTATGCGTGTATTACGGAATGGTAAAGTGTATTTTAGTAATTCAAGTGTACGTTTTCGTCCAGGGGTCCTCGTGTGGACGAGTCTAGTCAGGACGAGGTGGTCGTCTTCTCAGGACGAGAGACGTGGGTTTGACTTCGTCCATGGACGGCTATGGCGTTAGCTCCCATCTTGATGCTTTCTTCTGGACGGCTGCTGGTGTGGATGACCGTGGACGATCTGGAGTACTTCATTCCTCATCAGACAATTTTACCCATTTTTCCTTATCATTTAAGCAATTAAGATAAAATATAAAACAAATCATCAATATATTTTCCCGCCAAAATAACATAAACAGGATAGACAAGTTTGTTGATATATTTTTTAACAAAGTTCTATTTAGGTTTCACGTGTGGAAAAAAAAAAGAAGTTTGAAGGGGACTCTCCATTATTACCAGGTATTTACTTTTGCTGTTATGTGTGTGTTACTCAACAAATTATTAATAGTTTTTTTTTTCATTATTTATTTAGAGGAAGATTTTTTTTAAAGGACTTAGTAGTACATATTCAAATCTAAAGATAGAATGAGAAAAATAAATAATTCATTTAAGATTTCTGGGAATAAACTAAATATTATCATCTCACATTCCTAGGAATCTTAAGAGATTATCAATGAAACCAAACATAGGAATAACTACATTTCTAGACATCCAGCTTTGCAAGGAATCACATTTCGAGGAATCTGAATACTAAGAGTAATGTGAATTCTCCCGTACCAAACGCCACATTAAGGACTACATTTTTATTGTATAAAAGTGTAGTACAATAACTAGTGTTACAATAAACTATAGCATGAGTATATATGGATGACTAAATCCTAAACTATTAGTACAAATAAGAGTGAACTTGTGCCCATTACATTTGGCTAATATATCTAAGGAAAAAATACAAAATTGACCCTCTAACTTTCACATTTTTTCATTTTAGTCCTCTAACTTTTAGTTTTATCAATCTAGTCCTCTAACTTTCAATTTTTGTCAATTTAGTATTCCATTACAACTTAGTTAGTGCTGTCATTAGAACCGCTAAAATGACACTGTTTTGCATGTGTGAGTGTGTGTGTGTGTGTTTTTTTTTTTTTTTTCTTAATTCTGAATTAAAATAAGAAAAATCTGGAAAAAAAATTTAAGGGGAATGATGTCGTCGTTCCCCTTCCACTGAATCAAAACAAAACAAAGGCTTTGGTTGTTTTTGACTGTCGATTTCGTGACAGAGATGAGCTCGCTTATGTTGAAGACTTTGGTTGTGTATGACACGTCATAGGCTTCGATTGCAGGGTGAGACTGCTCGAATTTCGAGACCAAGAACTCGTTCTCATCTAAGTAAACAGTTCTGCCATTAAAGTTGAGAGCTTGTCAGAGCAAAGACTCGTGGGTGAGGCCGAAGATTAAGAAGTTACAAGTTGGGGAGCAGTGGGTGAGAGTGGTGGCTATGGAGGTGAGTTTAGAAGAGGACATGTGGGGAGTGGTGGTGTTTGATGTGGCGGCGTAGCAGAGGAGAGCCTCGGAGATGGAAGGTGAGATTAGAGCTGTAAAGGCCGAAGCGTGGCTCGTGGGTCTGGTTGAGAGAGAGAGAGCGTGTTTGGGTCCTTTGTTTTGTTTTGATTCAGGGGCGTCGTTCCCCTTCATTTTTTTTTTCCCAAATTTTTATTATTTTAATTTCAAATTAAAAAAAAAACAGCGTCATTTTAATGGTTTTAACGACAGCACTAACTGAGTTGTAATGGAGTCCTGAATTGACAAAAATTGAAAGTTAGAAGATTGAATTGACAATATTAAAAGTTAGAGGACTGAAATGAAAAAAAAAATGTGAAAGTTAGAGGGTCATATTTGCATTTTTGCCTATACCTAATATCTCTCCAACCATGCCAAACCTTACAGGAATATTCCATTATAAAAAAATAAAAAAATAGGACTGAAATTAAAAATTCCCTTATTTCTTTGATCTACTCTGGGAAGGCTGTGCGATGTGGTGAACATTACCCAATCATCCAATGACACGGTAGAAGAATGCGCGTTTCACGTCATAGTCTTTCACTTTATTCATTCACGTATCACATATGCTGTTACGAAGCGAAGAGCATCATTTCATTTTAAGAGCACAATCAGTTCACTTCACGCTCTTTATATGCGTGCAACAGTATATAATTCCCTACTCTAGTGGGCCGCACCTTCTATTTTTTTTTTCTCCTCTGCAAAAAACACAGTTTTTATTAAAAACTTTTCCCAAGTTTATAAACAAAAACAAAACGTATTATCAAAAGTCTCGTAAGTTCTTGACGCGTTTCTTTTTGTTTTTTTTTTGCCCGTTTGGATCTCCATTTTACAGGTTGCGTTTGCGTTTTTTTTTTTTTTTTTTTAAAGACCAGCGCTTGGTGCACTGTTCATAAGACATGAACAGTAGGCATATAAACAGTAAAAAAAAGAGTGAACAGTGTTTTTTTACCCATTAAAAAATTATTTATTTCTTCTTTCTTCTTTTTTATGAAACCAATCTTTTGCTATTCCTGTAGTAAATAGTAGTATAATAAATTATTAGACAATACAAAACTATCTAAGGTCTTGCTTGACTTTATATTCAAATTTCCTAATGTTTCTTCTATATTGTTAACTTTGTTGACTACACATAATCATGGCTCAAACTTTTTATTGAAGCAAGTAGTTTCCATTTTGAGTTTTTCTTGCTTAATCATCCATATATTGTCCTTCCAAAAAAAATTATCTAAATAATGACGTGATACATGCAATAGTGAACGTTTTGCAATCTCAATTGTTGCTAGAAATTGGAAAGAAGAGTAGGTATTCTCTTGTTCCAAAAGAGCAAACACTATTCTCTCTCTCTCTCTCTCTCTCTCTCTCTCTACAAGCAGAAGTTGAAGTTGTATTATGGGTATAAGATTAGGAGAGAGATTGGAATTGAATCTATATGTGTTGAGAATGATTCCAAAGTCTTTGTTGATGCTCTTGTATTCTTTTGCCAAGGTATCCCCTAGAGAATTAAGTGCATGTGCTATTCAGTAATGATAGTGATATTTTTTACAGATTGTTAATACGTTAAGAAGGGTGACGGGAATATAGAACCCGTCAGCCATTGTCATTAGGACGTCTCCTTTTGATGCTCTAAGCCGCATCCCATACGTGACGACGTTAGGTTAAAGTGTTAGCTGACGGAGTCACGACTGAAGGTCCCAAGCTGACGGCCTTTCCGGAGAGGTACTTAGGTTGACAACCGTATAGGAGACGTACGTAGAGTGACGACCTTAGTAAATGAGAGCTGAAGGAATAACCCAACCTTCATCCTTCACCTATTTCGTCTTCTACATACGTGCATATAAGGAAAGTTCTTGCATTACACGCTCGGCCCCAGTTAAAAAGACTCCTATAAGGAAAAAGGCTCTAGATAATACGCAAAACCCACAAATTACTCTTCTAGAAGGAAAGTACTTCCTCACCAAGCGCTTATTTCGGATCCATGCCACTATATATATCCCAAAACTCTCATAAGCCAAGGTACGCACAGTTATCTCAACTCTGGCACTCTAGGGTTGTTTAAAAGACTCTAACTTGATCGTCGGAGGGTTTTTGGCCGGTACCACACCGGTGCTCTCTGTTCGATCTTCTATTTTCTCTTCGCAAGTGTTGCTTCGATCTGGAGAGTGCTCGCAGCTTACTGGTGATTTCTTCGGCATCATCAAGTAAAAAGAATTAAGTGCATATGCTATAATTTATCTGCTTTGCTGTTGTGAATTTGGATACTTAAAAGATAATTAGCCAATTCGAGATAATCAATCTCTTAAACTTGAGAGAGGAAATAAACATTATGAGTTAATTGTCTACTTCTATTTCATACCTTCCTTCACAGTACATAAATAATACTCATAATTTGATAACTATCCTAACAAATAGGAACTAACTCCTATCAAATAAAAATTTGAAACAATAACAATCTAATCTATCATTTCTAATTTATTATTCAAATTCAAACTTCAATAGTTGCTCCATAATTATCTTCCATGTGGCCTTGTGACATACTAACATTTACTATCACAGTTCCCAAACTACTTTGTTTATTGGGTTCTTACTTCTTAGGGTGGTGAATGGTGCATTTCATGCTTTGCCCAAATGGTCTTTAAAGAATAATGTATATATGGCTCTTTTGATTTAGCATGTGTCCCTCCTCGTTTTGAATTTGTAATTAGAGAGGAATCTATCGGTTCTTCTTTGAAATTCCATTGTTTGTTAATACAATCTTTCCATGTGGCCTTGGGACATAACATTATTGTCACAATTCCTAAACTACTTTGTTTATTGGGTTCCCAAGGTGGCGAACGGTGCAATTCATGCTTTGGCCAAATAGTCTTTAAAGAACAATGTATATGACTCTTATGTGACCCTCCTTGTTTTGAATCTGTAATTAGAGAGGAAGCTATTAGCCTCTCTTTGTAATTCTACTGTTTATTAATAAAATGTTTCCATCCCTTAAAAAAGGAGATTACTGGCTATTATCAATTTTTTTTTTCTCTTTCAAATTACCTAGTATAATGGTGTGACACACTCTAAAATCATGCAATGGTAATATGAAAACATTATAAAGGGGGCCGAGAACAATTTTCATAAGCTAGATTCTAAAGATTATATGAGTATATAGTATTGTAAAAATAATTAGAAGGCCATGGTCCCCCTAAGTAGCTACATAGCTTCGTCTCTAGCGAGGCGGTCACATTCAAAGTTATTATAAACAAGTATTTTGTGGTGATAATCAAATATGTAAAAAATTTATAATTAAAGTTAAGGTAAACATAAAAAGTCAAATTATATTTAAGTGTATAATATATATATAAAATAGATACAAACCGGAGGTGCGTATGGACAAGATTGATCATCATTCTATCTCCACTTTGTGACGGGAAAAACTCACATGAATTAGAATGGAATAAGGTTTTTTTTTTTTTTTTTTTTTTTTTTTAATGTGAATGAACTTACAGTAATTAACTTCACTGAAAAAGCGTGATAATAATAAAGTTAGTTCATTAAATTACCACTACACCATGCGAACAATTTAAAGTGGTATCTCCTACAATTCTGCTAGATAATTCTTATTGGTACAACCTTTATAGGGAATAATAATAACTAAACCAAAACCAGGGCGCAAATTTGGGTCGAACTTTGACCATTCAATTGAACCATTAATTATTATTATTATTCATGATAGTTATTCATCTACCATAAAAAAGTTATTATATTTTGCTAAAAAAGAAGAAGTTATTACATGGTCCAGAGTATACCTTTAAATAATAATAAAAAAACCTAAAAAAATTACCTACATGTTTTTTTTTTTTGAGAAAAAATTACCAACATGTTGAATCTTATTTTATAAAAGGGACAAAACTTAGGTACAAACATACTAGACTTAAGAATTTTTTCTTTGATTTCACTCTTAAAATTAAGTTATGTAATTGTACTTAGCTAAAAATATATTTCCATCCCATCCCATAAAAAAACTACATTACTGAATTTTAAGAGAGAAATTTAAGGAACAATACCTAAAATATAATTTTTATGAAAAATTCTTAAGTACTTCTAAAGTAAGAGAAATGATGCTCCACACTTTCACTTTCTTCATGAACCCCATTATATATTTAATGAGTAGATGTAATCATAAATTTGAAAGAAAAGAGTACCATTTTTCATACTCCAAAAATATTTAAAAATTACTCATAAAATACTATTTTTTTTATTAAAATATAAAAATACCAAAAAGACACCCCATATACACACATACACATTTCTTAATTTGTCCCTTAAATAAATTAATAAGGAAAAAAAAAAGGCACATTGGTCCTTTTTTTCTCACTGATCACTATATAGCACCCACCACACTAATACCACACCCTATTTCTTTCCCTCTATAGCAAATTCTCTCTCTCTCAAAATAACTCACCACTTTTTCTCTCTCTAGAATCATTTTCATAACACAGTAACACACACGAAAAAGTCGCACTATCGTTGAAGCCGTTTTCTCACAATGCAGTTTTCCACACAGTGAACTGAGTCCTAAAAGGCAAAAGCTCTGCCTCTCTCTCCCTCTCCCTAATCTCTATGAAGAGCTCGCACTCTTCTCGCTCCCAAACCCACCTTTCTCTCTAACAAAAAAAAAAAAAAAAGAAAAACTAAACTAAACTAAACTAAATATACTCACTCAACTCACAAACACAAAAAACAACAACGTTTTCATTCGAAGCTTTTAATTTATTTTATTGTTCCTTAAACAATGGAGAGAAAGCAAGGCTTCTTCTCGGCGCTAAAAGAAGAAGTAGTCCGAGGACTCTCACCGTCCCGGTCACGTGCCAACAGCCCGGCTCGAACCGGGTCACCCACAATAATGTCCGGTTTACTCCGGCGAAAGAAGGGCCACCACGCGGCCCAACATGAGGCGGCGTTGATAGCGAGATCCGGTAGCCTGAGGCCGTTGGGGGAAACACTGACGCCGCTGATGGAGGGTCCGGACCAAGACGGAGCGGAAATCGGAGATTCGAAGAGAAGCGGGTCGGGTTTGGGTCAGTGGATGAAGGGACAACTGGGTAGAACTCCTTCAGTGGCAGCTTCTTCCATGGGTTACAACAGCAGCAGTAGCAGCAGCAGCAGCAGCAGCAGTAGAAGGTCTGATCTCAGAATATTGCTTGGTGTAATGGGTGCTCCACTCGCCCCTCTCCACGTCAGCACCACTGACCCTTTGCCTCACCTTAGTATCAAGGACACCCCCATTGTCAGTCTCTCTCTTTCTCTTTCTCTTTCTCTCTGTCTCTAACTCAAACTATACAAATGAGGTCGTTTTGGTTTTCAAAAATAGTAGTTTTGATATTTTGGGATTTATTTATTTTTATTTTTTAAGAGTTGGGTTCACTTTCTTTTTTAGTAGCTTTTTTTTTTTTATATATATTAAAAAAAAAATTTGTTATTTGGAAAATGGGGTTTTGCCGTATTGGGTTTGAGTGGTCCTTAAGATATATGATATTTGATTGTTTGGTTTGTAGATTTTCTCTTAATAATTTATTTGTATAAATGTTTTCTGTGAATTCTCGGCGAAATCTATGGATATTCTGAATCATGGTGTTTGGATTTGTTTTTAAATTTTAGATTTTCTTCTATGTTTGTTTAAAGTAGTAAAATAAACACCCTTAATTATTTAACTATTTTTTTTTTTATGTGCCCGTTTGGTTGATGAGAAAACAGAGGAAAGTACAGGAACTAAGAGCCAACTTTTTTTACTAGACCCAACAGAGGAAAATAACTATAGTTAGCATTTTTGTTACTAAAATATTGAGTGGTTGATACAATTAATTTCATTGCCTTTTGTGTTTCTCTCTCTCTCTCTCTCTCTCTCTCTCTCTTTTTTTTTAATTATAGAAAACTAAAAAAAATTCAGTAGATATAGTAAAATAACTGTGTTTTTTTGGTGTTCTAATGGCTGGTATTATTGCAGGAAACTTCCTCTGCTCAGTACATATTGCAGCAGTACACGGCAGCTTCTGGTGGGCAGAAGCTGCAGAACTCGATTAAAAATGCATATGCGATGGGAAAGCTTAGGATGGTAGCTTCTGAGTTCGAAACTGCCACTAAGGTGATGAAGAACCGGAATCCTTCTAGATGTGCTGAGTCGGGCGGGTTTGTGCTATGGCAGATGAATCCAGATATGTGGTATGTGGAGCTTGCAGTTGGGGGTAGCAAGGTTCATGCAGGCTGCAATGGCAAGCTGGTTTGGAGGCACACACCCTGGCTTGGTGCCCACACTGCAAAAGGCCCTGTGAGGCCTCTGCGTCGTGCACTTCAGGTAGACATTGTGTGTGGCTTTTTTTTGCAGGTTTATTTTGGTGTTGTGGACATTTTCATATGTGATTTATGGTTGTGTTTCAGGGGCTTGATCCTAGAACCACCGCTGGTATGTTTGCGGATGCTAGATGCATAGGAGAGAAGAAGATCAATGGCGAGGATTGCTTCATTCTCAAGCTTTGTGCTGACCCTCAGACATTGAAGGGGAGGAGTGAAGGTCCGGCAGAGATAATTAGGCATGTCTTGTTTGGCTACTTCAGCCAGAAGACTGGGCTTCTTGTTTACATGGAAGATTCACATCTGACACGTATCCAATCCAATGGTGGAGATTCAGTTTACTGGGAAACTACAATCAATTCGTTCCTTGATGATTACAGGTCTGTTGAGGGGATCATGATAGCCCACTCCGGGCGTTCCGTGGTGACCCTTTTCAGATTTGGTGAGATGGCAATGAGTCATACCAAAACAAGGATGGAAGAAGCGTGGACAATTGAAGAGGTTGCATTTAATGTTCCGGGTCTGTCGGTAGACTGCTTCATCCCCCCAGCAGATTTGAGATCTGGGTCCATTAGTGAGACATGTGAGCTCCCTCAGGATGAAAGAGGAAAAGGGGCGATTGCACTAGCAGCACATCGGGCCAAAGTAGCTGCACTGGAGAAAGAACATGATGGATCTATTGATAACATGATTTGGAAGATGGAAGTCTAACAAAGGGTAGGATCCAATTAGGGCAACTGTTCATATCGGTAGCTAGTTTTAATTGACTAACATTTTAGAATTTACAAAGTAGGAGTTCCAAGTCAGCTTTTTTTGGAAGTTGGTTTATGCCTCTATTAATCTGTAAATAGAGCATAAGCATTCACAGGTTTTGTTTGGCCTGGTTGAATCTTTATACTCTCAATGCAGAATCCAACTATGGAGTTGGAGCTCAGCTTTCCATTTAGGGATAGAGCAAGTGGAGGTTCATTTTTAATTTACCTTCAATGCATGAAGGTGGTGAAGCTTTGGCATAGCAGAACCACTTACCTTTTATAATTCTACTAATTTATTACTTTTAATGACTTCAGTGGTGGTGGCAGTAGTAAGGAAACTGCTACCAACCGACATGAGTTTGATGCTAATGCCTAGTTTGTTAATTTTACCTTATGCCAGTGTGCTGATCTTTGTGTGGTTGTTTGATTGATTTACAAGTTTTTTCATGGTTTGGGATGGAGGGCTTGGTAAAAGAGATGATGAAACTCATTTTCCTTTTTTAACTGCTGTAACCCACATATCTGATAGGGGTTTCTGGTTGTATCATGGCATTTTGTCAGTGCTTCTTACATAAAGATGTAAACAGAAATGTTGTGTTCCTCAGATATTGAATGCTCATGAATATATATTGGATCAGCATCTTTCTTTCCAATTTTTTATTTTTATTTTTATTTTTAGAGGACTAAGAGTACATTTGACCCTTCATTAATGCTTAGAACTTCTTTCTGCTGTGTCACAATGTATGGTAGCGTGTCTTTTTCTTCCATCTTTTCCCTTTTGCTGTATTATTTATTTCCAATGACATATCTGTTTATGTGGGGTCTCCTTGAATTGTGATATTATTATGAAAGCTGAGGTTATTCTGGTAGTGCGCCATCTCATTGGTATGTATCTTTTTCTTTTTCTTTTTTCCATTTGTGCTTCAAAGCTCAGTAGTAGCTGTGTGTGGCTTTGGACCTTTTCTTTCAACCCTGCCCCCCAGATGGGATGAGAAGTGAGAGGGTCTCTTAAGTGGGGTCTCTACAACTTTTAAGTATTGTTACTTTTTTAAACCCTTTCTATGACCATTGGACCAAATGCCAACACATATAAAAAACTAATAGTGGGTAAGAATGGAAATGAATTTGTACATTGAACATTGAGAGTTGAGACCAAGGTCTTTGTGTGTGATATTACAGCTAGACAAAGAGGTAAAAAGTCTCCAAACCCCATGTGATATACTTGGTTTCTTTTGCTTCTTCTTGCTCAGCTGTTTTGTTTTCTCTCAAAGGAGTATATTTATTTGCTGCTTTTTGCAGGCATATTGTCTTTCTCCTCTTTACCCCACTTGGGCCTCTTAATATTTTTTGGTATTTAATACAGTTTTTAACTTTGGGGAAGGTTCCACCTCATGATGGTGTTCCCGAGTGGTCAAAGTCCCAAAACTGACGAAGGGACTCATCTTTTAATTGTTTGAGGGGACAAAGTTAGGGGGTTGAGGGGTCCAGGGTTCTGGAACTGAGAGGCCTTGCATTGCCTCTTGTTGAGGAGTGAGGTACCATATGCAGAAACATGCATACATATGAATGTATCTAAGCTTCTTCATTATTAATTTTGATGTAGACATGGCATTAGAAAATGAGAAGCTCTAAAACATCCGAGTGGTAGTGAGAACAAACGTCTTGACAAAAACACTAGAGCCTTCAATTTGGCACCAAATTTTAGCAGCTTGTGTTACTTTCCTTAAGGTATTGTACTTTTTATACATCAATTGCTACCAAACCTTAGGAGGTTGATTAAGGGAGTGTTGAGGGAAAAGGTAACAAGCTTTTTGTTTTTCGTGTAAGGCTTTTTTTGGGGGCAAATAATCCAATTTTTATTATTATTATTATTATTTTTTTATATATAAAAATTAGTCAATTTTTAGTTTTTTCTCACACATTTAACATAAAAATTACTAAAAACTATATCTTTTCATAAACATTGACAATAAGCCATCGAAAATTGTAGAGTACCCAACAAACAGTCAAACGCTAAAATAAACTAAAATGTATTAGGTGAAATTGTAGATTTTACGTTATATATGTTTTTTTTTTGAGAGAGAGTTTCAACTTATATCGTTCGTTCATGATAATAGCTCTTTATTATCAGACCAAGAAACCAATCAGTTTTTGGTGTAGGCGAGGATTGAACCATAAATCTCTTATATAACCATAAAAAATTTTACCAACTGAACTAACTGAACCCACATACATTATATATATGTTAATTATCCTAAATGATACATCAATATTTATCGGTATTTGTTCTTGCCAAACTTGAAACAGTAACGATGCTGACAATTTCAGATTTGACCACAACATACCCACACAAGGAAAGTGGACATGACAATCGGGCTACTGTAGGCCATTGTCTTCTTGTTTGTTTTCTTTTGTTTGAAATAGGAGACATATATAAAATTAAAAGAGGCTGCAAATTTTGTTAATTAAAAACTAGTTCTGAAATTCAACCTAGTTCCGTATAGGCAGTCATATGATTGAAAATCTCAAACAGGTAGCTCAATTAACCATCCTCTGCATTGTCTTCTTCCATTGTCATACTAGCACATTATTAATTAAAAAAATGAGAAATCTCCCTCTGTTACATGTCCTTGTTAAGATGTCCTTGAATAACTAATTGATATAGACCATTCAACAGAGTTAGTTGCGACTGAACCTCATCTTTCAATATTACGTTATAAGTTATAACGAAGTTAGGAAATTATAACTTAATTAGAAAATTACTTATTAAAAAAAAACTTATAGTAGGATAGTATAATTTTTTTTATTTATAATTTGATAGTAACAATGGGTGAGAAAATATTTGAACTATAGATTTCTTTATTGAAAATATAAGGATTTACCCATCAGTTAAGTTACAAGACTTTTAGGTGATAATAACTTAAAACATACATTATATGTCTTCTATATCAATTTTACTTGCTAATGTATAAATTTGTAATTGCTTTAAATTTGTTACTCAGGAACTTCTGTTTGCATCATAGCTGTCTGTCCAATACCTGGAAAACCTTTTGGTCTAGCTTCCAGTCCTTGTTTTTTTGGCTGTAACCATTGCTCCTGGGTAATTTTAGCTCAGTCGAAAGAGAAACAACACTAGCTAAGAGTAAAAAAAAAAAGTTGGAAGATGAGACTTTGACTGTCTAGGAAGTAGGTTATGTTGAGTCGGATGAAACTTAGGGGTAAACAACATTGTTCCTTATATTTAAAATAAATGCACCCATATGGGAATGAATGATATCTTTCCTTCTTACCTAGAATGAAATGTTGGATTTTGAAGTTGACTTGAAACTGTAATTTCAAATTCCCATTGCTTACCTAATCCTTGCTCATTAAACATATTCACACACTATTTTTAATACAACCACCACCCTAAGAAATAAACAAAAGAATCCCACTCCAGTCTTCAGCATCATGTGCTAAAAAACAAAAGGCTAGTGAGCCACGAAACTAGTCCTCAGCTTGGATTAGGTTCTCCAAGGCTAAGCTGACTTAAATGGCTCTCCTCAGTTCTCAACCTCACTGCACATGGCTCGGGTAACGAATTCTCTTACACTTGCACACTTTAAAAAAAAAAAAAAAAAAAAAATTTAAAGTTGAAAACCATTTAGAAATTAGAATATAACGGTGTGAGAGACACTAATTTCTTTTTTCTTGGCAAAGAAAAAATGTTTAGAGGTGGACTAGTGTGAGCTTCCTACTTTTACAAGGAGCAACAACGAGTTACCTTATGGAAAACTCAAATTCATAACCTAAGTCATGTTGGCCTAGGTGCCTTACCACTAGACGACCCACCATTTTGGTGGAGAAACTAAAATTTTCACAACATAAATAGGTGACACGATATGATTAGTGTAAATTATTGAGGTGATAAATTATAAGTAATTGGTGCAACATCACTTTCACAAGACTCTATTATTGATATCACTTTTATTAAATAACAATCACAATATTAGAGTGAGTTACTTTTTCTCGATTGTTGTAAAAAAAATATTAGATTATAAAATTACTTATAATTTCTAATATTAACATATCCCAATGGAAACAAGAATCGATTTATTGTTGACCATAGAAAGATAGAAAAACATCCATAATAGCTAAGGCTATGAATGAACCATCATTGGCCAAAAGGTTAGTGAGTGAAGTTCAGCCGCTTCAGCTCGTTGACAAGTAGAGGTAATTGTGCATAAATGGAATCTTGAAAAATATTTTATGAATGCAGCATATGGAGATGATTTGTTTCTTTCTTCAATTTTTTCACCACTTTGTTCAATTGTTTCTGTTATTATATATTTTATATTTGTAAGGAATAGTATCTAGTATAACATTAAACACTTCTCCTTTTCTTGAATGGCAGTGCGAGTACTGTAGTTGACTTAAATAGTCCCGTCGGTTGCATACTTTTCTCAACATCTCACACTTAATAGACTATATATATTTATCAATTGCAGTTTAGCCCTGCCTAGGTTCTGAAACCTGAAAGAAAAAAAAAAAAAAAAAGAAAGAAAAAAAGAAGAGGGCATCGAATATTAGACTCTTTGGATTTGGATCTGGTCATGATCTATAAGCTTTAACAATGGCCAAAGCCATGTTGGTAATAAGCATAATATCTTTAACAGGTTATGTCGGTCAAGTTCAAATCTCATCTTCTTTATTACTCCTCTTCCTTCAAAGAAAAAGCAAGAAAATAAATAAAAAATGATAGAAGGAAACTAAGGTCGACTATGGTTTCCCAAATACATAAAAATTAACCATAAGTAAAATTTATGTACAATTTTTTAGATTTTATTTCTTAAGTTCTCCAATTAATTTTTTTTTTTTAAATTACTGTGTTGATCAATATAATACAAATAAAAAACAACCATATGTTGTTTTTAATTTAAATGAGGAATCTAATAAGTTTCACCTATAAATCACCATTAGAAGATAGAGTAGCCTACAAGGGAGTGATGGTTAACTTTATCTCATTGACGATAATGGAAACAAAGGCATATATGGTTCAAAGTAATTAGCAATTGGTATCTTGGAGAAGAGCCTATTTCCCTACTCCTTTCCTAGGATGAGAACCATATATAATTAATGTTAAATAAATTCCTCCAAGTGCTTTGAATAAGGTCATTTTCCTTCTCCTCTCTTTGGATGATAGAGTTAAATGCTAATTAAACTATACTGGGGTTTCGATTCCCTTTACATTACTTTTTATTTTTAACATTACCAAGATGAATGAGGTGTGGATTTGATGCTGCATGTGTTGGGACAAAGGTTTGCTGAACCATAGAAAAGGGCTTGGGAATGACTACTGAACCACTTTAATATTGGCTCATGAACAAGAATAGGCATAATTCTATAAAAATCAAAACAAGAATAATAGTTATTAAAAAAAAAAGTAGAGGCACGGCCCAAAATTAGGAAGATTCTTAACATGTTCTTTTTTTTGGTCCTCTCTATTTTGTAGGGCATTTACATTGACTTGTTAAACCTGTTTGTCTAGGATGGTTTAGAATAATCCTGCAAAACAGCAGGGTTTTAGGAAATGCTGTTAATTTGGATGACATGTTGAGCATTTCAAAAAAATGTTGTATATGGGATAAGCAAATATTTGGAGTTGAAACTTAGAAAAGGTAAATAAATAGCATAGAATTGTCGGCAAAGGAAGGTTCCACTTCTTGTAGTGCAAAAAGAATTAATGCATGCACGTTTATGATATAGTGAGAAAGAATGGATGCACATTTATGATACCAGTGCCCTAGAACAAATGCAATTTATTATACTGCACTAGGCACTACCACCCATATCTACAAGTAAGTCTATCTCTCCTCATAAAATATTCTCTCTCCCTCTCTTTGTGGGTGTGTGTAAGCGTGTGCTCGCAATTGCTTCTGCATTTTTGTTTGTGCAGCATGAGTTCTTACCGGACACATAGTAATTGCAGGTAGTTAATTGGTGGTAGGATCACCTTATTTTTGGTACGTTACAAAAAAAAATTTGTGTGATTTTTTTCCTTTCATAAAAAGAGAGAAAACGGAAATGAGGAGAATTAGAATTACAGGATTTGATGCTTACGTTTGCAGCGAAAAGTTTTTAATGGTTACATTCTTACTGTTCTAAATTGTAGTGTTACAGTAAACCATATGTTGGAAATAAAAAAAAACTAAAGTTGACTTAGGAGAATCTTTTAATTAGACTAATCTCAAGCTTAAATTATATATATATATATATATATATATATATATTTTAATCCTAGTCAATCAATGATGTCGATGTGTGCTGAATGTGATATAAATGATACATTAACATTCCCTCAACCTCAATGTAGAAGCTTGGTGATGCCTTGAATTTGAAATATAAGCTTGTGAAGTTGCCTTAAAAATTGACAATGAGAAATTGGTTCGGATGTTGTAGAATGGGTTAGGCACATTGTGGATTGATTCGTGCAAAATGATGGAGATGGTAGCGGACAACAACAATTGATATATTCCTGAAGACAGCTACAAGGGCCTAAGAACGGTTGCACTAGTGATCAAAGAGTGATTGTTATGGCCAAAAACGATTGCATTAGTGGCCTAAGAAATATTATTAGAGGACAATGTTGTGATAAAGCATGTGAGGGAGTTGACGAATTTCATAAAATGAATTAATTGTGTGCATCAATTTGACAATCTACATCCACAACAAAAAATCTTTAGTGGCTACATTTTTTTTACAATTCTATAGTTGGAGATTGGAGGATTTAAACTCTATTTATCTTTGTTAAAAACACAAGGAAATGCTAGTTAAATTATAAGGCTCTTGGCAGCCTTAGTGGCTACATTATTGCTATATTAAAATTTTGTTTTAGGGTAAATCCTAAATAGACATAAAAACTATAAAAAGAAAAATATTTAGAAAGAATCTTTTTATTGGACTAAATTTGAGAACAAACTCATTGGAGGGAAGGGGGCAAAATCATCAAACTCATTATGTTACACTTAGAGTATAATCAAGGTTTAAAAAAAAAAAAAAAAAAGTCGATTGTCTTTTCTTATAGCACTTCGGTTAAAAATATAAAATCTGATAAGAGCGTTGTTTTTATTTTTATTTTTATTTTTTATTTTATACAAGATAGAAATTCTACTTTAACATAATCTAAGTATATATGTGTGTGAAGCTCCTTCCTGGAGATATTAACCCCAGCCTTTATCCCCACACCTCACAAACACTTAATACTTGTGAAATAACCATCGCACCAAGAGTGCACAGTGGCAAGAATGTTTCTTGAATTACTATACATTGTAGTGTCCATCTTTCGGCTAAGGATTAGACTGATCGTTTCGTAGGTTTCCCAAACAAATTGATGGCACCCTTCATTTCTATTTTTGGTTTCAAAACATTTACGACTACATTATGTTTTGCAATAGCTTTGCATTTTATTGTTGATATTTCATAATTTGCCTAAATTTATAGCTTGTTTGGATGGATGGGGAGTAGATGGGAGTAGAGTAGAGAGAGGGAGAGTAAGTTAAAAATATCTAAACAAGGTGGAAAATAATTATTCCCCTCTACTCTCCTCCCCACTACTCTCTCTTCCTTTACTCCCCTCTACTCTCCCTCCCTCCAAACTTCCAAACATAGCATTAAGGTATGGATGTTGAAGATTGGAACAGTAAAGAATGGGTCAGAGAATTAATGATCAATGCAGAACCTTAAAAAAATTATGATACATTGAAATTGTGGTCCATCAAGGCATGGTGTTGTAACTTTTTATTTGCTCCTGTATTTTCCTATTATGGCTATAAGGCTATTTGATGATAAAAAAAAGTAAATCATGTCAATTTGTTTTTATTTGAATACAGACAACCAGGTTTGGTCATAATTTATTTAAAGCATATGTGTTCTAAAGTCTAATTAGAGATACATTTAGAATAATGTTTCATAATAATATAGAACATTGCACTATTTGGAAATTTCGTTATTTGTTGCCTTCCTTGTTATGGTGAATTTATCCATTATTTTGAGTTGTTTCTAAAGTATGATATAACTTGTCTTTCGTACTCATATATCTTAGAGATTTTAGACTTGATCCCAAGAGCAAATGCAATTTCTGGTGTATATATTTTCAAGTGCTTCACTGTGTAGATATTTTCAAGTGAATAAAGTGGTTCTGAAATCTTGATAATTACTTTTTTCGTTGAAGAGTCGAGTGTTGCTAAGACAAAGTATTAGGATGACAAAAACATTAGGGTAGAACTGTTTGTTTTTGTTTTTGTTTTCAATTCTGACTTCGTAGAGCCGGTGCTGCTGTTGCCTGCGCGTAGGGCCATCCCCCACTCCTGTCCCGGGGCGCTAGCCGAAAGCACTGAAGTACCCCCTATCTAGTAAGGTTTGTGCTTAATGCATTTTTTTTTATAACGAAATACATCATTCACAGTTAGGGTTTTACCTTCTACATATGACTATCTAGTCCCAATTTGAATCTGTTTGAGTAGCATTGTGATTCTTGGGTTACACCTCCAAATCTTCATCTTCTTCCATGCAGCTTGGCTGCCTGGGCTGCGCCCATTTTTCCTACATCACCCAATATATATACTAACTACGTTGTAACGTGTACTTACGCACAGAAATATTCAATAATAGTGATGATAAGATGATTTATTTAGATGAGTGAATGACTTATTTAATATCAAAATTAAGAAAATTAAAATGAACACTTTGTAAAATACATAGGAAAGTTCAATAAAAATATTGATCTATAATACATATTTAATTAATAAGTTTTAATAAATAATATTTTAATTTAGAGAACTCTATTTTAAAAAATTAAATCATACCAATAATTCCACTAAGTGACAAAACACAATTGATAGAATTTGTAAACAAAGATGAATGACATTAAAAGGAAAATATGAAACATATAAAAATGACTACACTTAATTGAGGTTGATGTCATAGGTATTTGTTCCTGGAAATTAAGTTCAATATTATCTAATTGTTTTGGATATTCAATTTATTTCTTTCAACATTCTAGTGTTAGATGACTAACCCACAAACTCCAATATTATGAGAACAAACTTTTGATTTAAAATTGCATATAAGCATGGTCCAAAATTAAGCAAAGTATTCAAGATACAATACGCTATTACATATAAGCACGTTCTAAAATTATACAAAAAAAAAAAAAAAAAGCATAATAAAAGGTAAAAAAAGTTGTTTAGAGAATTATTAAATTGATTTCAAAAACACCCTTGCTCACGCAGGCTTCATTCATAAAGAATAGAACTCTATTGAGACCACAAACTTCTATAGATGACCACAAATTTCTAGGGGGTTAGCATTGGCGGAGTTAGGAATTCGTCGTGGGTAGGGAAGTAAAAAATAAAATGACTAATTTTGTTTTTCGTTGTATACACCTTCATACAATATAGTATACAATACAACTATATTTTACAATAGTCTAGAAAAATTATAAATAATTTAAACTTTAAAGATTGGTAAGACAACAACTATTGAATGCATACACAAAATAGAATTAAATAACTAATCACACATTTAATAAAACACAGATGTAGATATAGATCTATTGGTTGCATTACTATTTTTTATAATATTCTAAAAAAATTATTAATAATTTAAAGATCAGTAAGACAATAACAGTTGGATGCACAAACAAATAGAATTAAATAACTAATAATATATTTAAATAAAACATAGATGTAGATATAGATTTGTTGGTTGTTTCACTATATTTTCAAATATAATAACAAAATTATTAATAGTTTAAAGATAGGTAAGACAGCAACTATTGAATGCATAAAAAAATAGAATTAAATATCTAATCATACATTATTTTCAAATAACTAATCATACATTTAATAAGACATAGATGTAAATATAGATTTGTTGGTTGTATTGCTGGTGTAATGTTTTGCTTAGGAAGAAGAAAAGTGCAGAGAAAACAACTTCATTCGGCCATCAATGCCAAAGTAAGACAAAGTCTAAGAAAGAAGGTTATTATTATTTTTTGTAACAAATGAGCAAAAATTTGAAACTTTATTTTCTTATAAAATTAAATATTTTAAAAATAATGCTATTGATACAACACTTTCACAAAAATTTCGCAACAAATCTAGGTGGCAAGTTGTTAATGGTAAGTAAAAAAGTTATGTTAGTTGTCCAGATAAAAACTGATTATAACTTACCACTTAATTTTTATTGTGAAAATATTATAGAAATAGCACTAAAATGATTATAAAAGTTAATTTCAGCTGGGTTTAAAAAAAAAATTAGAGTTCAAGCATTCAAATTTTTATATATATAATATTTTTTTTTTAGCAAGTCAAGGGGTTCATTTCTTGGGCTGTGTGTAAAGCCGCCCTTGTTTTTATATTTTTTTTCTTTAAGTTTTAATGTGTTGGATCACTTGGTTCTCACAATGTTGTAAATTCATGCATTAAAATTATATATTGAAAAAATTTAACTCATATTTTGTGCCAAATAACTCATTTGACAATAAAATTAAGAAGAAATTAAAGACATTATTTGAGGATTCTAATTAGATTTTCTCTTATATATATATATATATATAAAAGTAATAACAATAAATTAATAAGGAGTCTCTTATGTGAGAATCAATTTTTTTAGCAAATTCTAAACTCTTCAATAAAGCCTCGTTTACCCATAATTCTCTCAATTCTTCTCGTTCAATTGGCCCACTTATGATTAAAAATAACTCATTAATTCATTCATATTAATATTAAAAATCTACCAACATGACCATTATAAGGACCACTATGTCAATATGCCATTCACAAATCTTAAGCAGGATCAGATTTTGAAAAGTACTTTGAACTTTTCCGGGTCATTGTCCAATTTTATTCTGATGGTTTTTTGCAAGGCCTGGGCCTGTAGAGGTCTACTGGATAATGGTATTTGGGCTCATAATTTGTAAGCCTTTGAGCCTGCTAACTTGAAAGTAACCAACAGACAAGCCCATGACTATATATTCACATTTTTATCTTTTATGGACCGCTGAGCTTCATTACAAGAATGACCGTGGATTTATAAGTTTTGTTTCTTCTCCTTGCTTTGTTAGCCATCTATGTTCTTCTTCTTTTTTCTTTGAACAATTACATTCTATTACGAGAATTAGAGTAAAAGCAAAATAAATAATGGGTTCATGTGCAATTTACCTCGGCTCTTTCCCTTGCTGTTTGTTCTATGACGATTATTTTTTAGCATCAAAGTTAAGATATCAATAAGTTTCTTTGTAATGTAAGCATATAAAGAGAAAAACAGTCAATTGTAAATTGTACGTGTTACTTAACAAGTCCCATTATTATTATAAAGAGAAACAAAAATATATTTGCAATTGTTATTGAACGTGTAAGGTTGAATTTATTCAATCATATGTTGGCTTTATTCCGTGCTAAATTTGCTTGTAATTCAGTATGTAGAAGCCTTGTATTTAGGTGGGAATAATGTAAGGGTTGTGTGTGAGAGAGTGTGAAGAAACTCAAGTTGTGCGCATTCAAGAGGAGTCTCGCGATTGGATCTCGTGACTGACTCACGACTGGCATGCAGGAAGCTAAAGGGCCACGACAGCTGGAGCACTACAGGACAAAAAGTACAGTCTGGCCTAGTAGTTAACTTGTGACTTGTTCCAGTTGCGAGGTCGAGTCACCAGAATGCCCTGTTTTGCTGAAAACTGACTTTTCACATTCTATCTCATACCCTACTAAAAATACCCTTATATCCATGAAATGTAAAGTGCTAAAAAAGGAACCTATTGAGAGAAAAACCCTAAGAGAGGTTTCTACAACACACTCACTCTATTGGAGAGAGCTACTCATTCTTAGAGAGAAATCTTTGTAGTCTTGTCTCATTCCCTCTCCTATTGTTATACCCATTGAGAGGAGATTTGTACCCAAACACTACCCACACCCATTTAGAGTGTTGAGAGTGTTTTTGGAGCTTTGGGAAGTATTGGAAGATGCCAAGGATGGCGGATGCAATATGGGTTTATTGCGGGATCCGGTAAGCTAGAGAAGATAAAATTTGGCGTAACCCTATTGGAGCAAGAAGCTTGGAGGATTTAGGTGCATCAGGTAGATTAGGTTTGGAGGGTCTATTACTATTCATGTATCCTAACTTTATTCTTTAGTAGATCATTTTACCGCTTGGAGGGCGGCGGAAAGATTTTTCGTCGAATTTTTCGGTTTCCTCTTCAATAACATGTGCCGGTGTTATCTTTGTATTTGCATCTCTCTAACCCTTACTCTTACCTTTTAATTGTTGTTGTGTTGTGATTAATTATGGTTTAGAGTTGATTATTTATTTGGGTATTGCTTGTACTTATCATTCCGCACATCTATTGTTTGAATATAAGCTTGTATTGGTTAATTTGAAATTGGGGGTCTAAACGTTCATTGGTATTTTATACGCTATTTGAACTTTCAAAATGGAAACTATAACAAACTAGATGCATGGGAAAGTTCTACAAAATATAAACTTCATTACTTGTTTTATTTCTTTCATAGTATGAAATTTGATAGTCACAATGCATTATATTGTGTTTGTATATGTAACTGATTATTCTAATTTATTTATATAAATGATGTCACAAAATTCTAATGGAGAGTGTAGATATAAGTGGTCTTAAAGAGTAAAACACATAATTTTAACCATGAAATGATCAAAACATCATTTTGAATTTTTAGCTAAGCAAGAACATAATTCCAAGATACACCAAAGCTCATAATGATCAAATGACCTATTGATTATGAAGATTGGACCACCAAATTAAAAGATCAAGTTATATCAAGCTTTAACGATTAAGATGCCTACTTGTTAATTATGTTAGAATCCATTTGATTATGATCAATTAATTATGATATTTTTAAAATAAAATTTAATTAGATGTCAAATCTCATTGGTTTAATTTTAATACAAGGATGAAGTAAAATGTATGAGATAAATCCTGTAAATAATTATTATTTTTGAAATTCGAATCAATTATCTTATAAAAAAAAGATGATTAGTTGTTTGAAAATTTTAGATATCTCAAATGGTTTTTTTGGGTGATAACATGGTTTAAAAATTGTAATTATTTTCAAAAACATATCACATAATTGAGCTATAATAGTGCAACATTCAAAATTGGAGCCAAATTTGGGCCTCGGTCAAAGTGTCATTTAGCATTTGATCAAAACCTCAACAAGGGGCCATTTTGGCACTTTATAGTGCCAAACGGCACATATACTCAAAATCTCCAGATTTAAGTTTTGGTATCTTATTTTGGTTTTAGCTTTATTTTCATATGTCTAAGAGGATAAACATGAGTTCAAAAACTCTTAAATAGAGAAACTAGAGGAAAATTTGATTATCTTAATTCATCTACCTCTATAAAATTGTTGACGCTCATTTTTTGAAAAGTCCAGCAGTAGGAAGAAACCCAACAATATAGGCAAAAAAGAGAGATGGTGGGTTGATAGGAAAGAACTATTAATGGTAGGAATAATGGATCATAGGCTCATAAAATAAATAAATGGGTCTTGGAAAAAGCAAATGGGTCCAGAGGAACCCAAAGGAGGAAGTAGTAAACCCATGGGCATTATATAATGAAGAAAAACAAGAATGGGCCATAGTAGGCCTGAAGTAATGAAGTAAGAAAGAAAGAGGTTGATGGAAAAGCCTATGAGCCCCTAGGATGAATGATAAATCAATTGGGACAAGGAAACCCAAAAGAGTTAGCAAAGTGCCCATGGGAGTTTAGAATCTGGAAATGGACCAAGGATGCCCACGGAAAGCAAATGAGCTAAGGACGCCCAAAGAAAAAAAAATGGGACAAAAGAGCCCACAAGCAAATGGACTGAGAAAAAGCCCAAAAGCAAAATGGATGACCATACAGAGTCATTAAAAGAAGGATGAGAAGCAGACCCAAAAAGGCCTAGTGAACACGGGTCAAATAACACGTGGCAAGAATAGTAGAGTGGTATGGTAGGAATGGCAACAAGACTACGGGTGGAGCAAGGAATGGACTAAAAGGAAGAAAAATTCAAGCAAAGCCCAGCCCCTGAAAAGAAGCAGGCCTATAAAGAATGAAAGACCAACAGGCAGTTCACGCCACAAGAGGTCAAGGATGGGTGATAGAGTGCACAGGCGAGCCCCAGACCACGGCAAATGCATGAGCAGCGAAAAGGTCTTTGGATGTACACAGGAAGTGGAGCACGCGTAAGACCCAAGCACTACTAGCCTATATCTAACTAATACAAGAGTGGTGGGTCATGGGTCAGAGGTAAGAGAGGGTATGGTTTGGCGGTAGGGAGAAGGGGAAGCCTATTCTGGAGTTCCCGCTAAATCTCTTTTAAGAGAAATGTCCTGCTGGGTTGACGTATCACTCAAAAGAGGGAGGATGAGCTGGAACCATTAGGTGCATGCCACGAGGGATAGAAAGAGAGAACACCCATACCGTGGCAAATGAGAATGCCACGGTGAGCAAACAAACAAAATAGCCTTCTTTGTCTGTTAATGGAGAGTGACATAGCCATCACAAGTAAGTGGTGGTGGCTAGGGCGTTGACAAACCAGTAGTGGTCGGCAAGGACTCCCAAACCAGACAAAGGTTATTAAGGAGTAAAATGGTAAAAAACAGTCGCGGCAAGCAGTATATAAAGGGTCTTTGCCGTGCACGGAGGAAAGAGGCAATAGTGACAATCACCACAAGAGTGATCACCATCACATCGCACAAGAAAACACTAAAGAAAAGAAAGAAAACAAAAGAAAAAATTGAAATAGTAAAACAGGGAAAAAGAAACAAAGAGTTAGAAAAGAGAGAGAGAGAGAGAAAGAGAGAGAGTAGAATGGCAGACATGCACCAATAGGTTTTTTCCTTCTCTCCCTCTTAAAGCCTAACCTCTGCTAAAGAAAAAGAATCTGTTTGGGTACAAGCCATTCAGGTCCGCTCCCTTAAAGTATGTAATTTCCGCTACAGGATCCTCCTGTGAGGTTACCTACATTGAGGAAATGATTCCCTCCTTGGCCATAGCCCCGTGACAAAACTAAATGTTGCAAAGTAATCATCTTCTTCTTTGACTTTACTGATTACTGCTATCGTTTCTCCTCAAGCCTTTATTATTACACTTAAAACTTGTTCTTTTCTTTTACTTTAATGAAAGATTGCTTACTTAGTTTGCCTAACAATAGTGTATCTCGCTTGTCATTATTTTGTTGCACCCATTCCGCCATAACTTTTTTTTGCGGCAACTTCGCCTGCCATGGGCATGTGACAAAAGTTTTGGCAAACGGAGGCATAATTTATGCACAAGCCAGATCAAAGTGAGTTGCAGTTGGGCTGGTCCCAATTCTCTTATCTAGAACACTTGGGCCCAGTATAGCAGGAGGCAGTCCAGCCCAAAATCACAAAATGGCCCACCACAAAATCAAGAACAAACCATCATAAAAAGGGGATCCAACTTTTAGAATTCAAAAATTATGAGAGAGAGAGAGAGAGAGAGAGAGAGAGAGAGCCTTGTAAGGAGAAGTTAGGTTGACAATATTCAACATTACTCTTTATAAGAAGCACAATTAGATGCTTGAAAAAGTCCAATTTTCCAACCTCTAACCATTTCTTATCAAATAAAATCCAAAAAACACGGTGGTATTATGCGTAACCATTGTATGCAATATCCCTATCACATGGGGTGAATCCCATAACCCTATGTGAATGCAACTATAACAAAAATAATAAATCGTCTAAATAGGACCTTCCACTTATTGATAGCACAATTTATGGAGGGAATATATAGATAGATAGATAGATATTACAAGTTGTATAAATTTAGATATCCCAAACCCACATATAATTGATTAACATTAGGTACATATTTCATATTTGAATAAATAATAGCTCCCTTTTAGCCCAAAAAAAGAGAGGTGTTAATAACCTTTTGTATTTATTACCTTTCACTTGTGGAAAACCGTTTTTTTTTCCTCTTTTGGTTAGTATTGAAACTCTCTTCCGAAAATAAGATGGTTAAATTATTGAATGGGAAATGTTAACTGTAGGGTCATTAGGCTCGGGAATATGTGTGGGGTGACCCAAAAGTATTCTTTGGGCTAAAAGCCCAATCCGAGGACACTGAATGGCCCGAGGATATATGAATGTTAACTCCTAAAGCACTACTAAATAAAAAAGAGATGATGTCTGAGCAAATATGTCCAAGAAGAGAGTCCGAGGAAGATTATGTCCTCGGCTATACATAGCCGAGGTAGGAGAAGGACTGGTTAACATTCACAAGCTATGTTCTAGAAAATCCTATAGGTAAGGGTAAGCATGGTAAATATGGAAGATAAAAAGAAGGGCGGTGGAATATCTAAGATAAAGCTGTTACTACCGCCTCCACATTGAATGCTCTGCAACTGATTCTAGCCACATTAATGGGGAAGTGAGACCTGAGTATCAAAGTTTAACCTGGCTCTTGTCTCCTGTCTCTAAAGATTTCAGGGGAGGTGGATGGGACAAGTATCTAAACCAGCAATCTAACTCTGATGTGGAGCAGGAAGAAGAGGAGAAGGAGGGGATATTAAATGGAGAAGGGATCTTGAGGAAAGGAGATCGGAAGAAAGGGAGAAAAAACATTGTAGACCTCATTATCCATAATTGTAACCGTATTAGGAAGAAGTAATATAAAACATCATCGGCTTGTATCTGAGGAGAAGATTCTTTTATATAAACAGTTCCTTGTGTATATCTTTGTGATCAAAGCCCATCATTGTTGTTATCTAACATCATTAAAACCTAGATTTTAAGCCCACTTTCTATAAATTTTATTGTAAAAGGCCTTTCAGGCCCATTCCCTTCTGACTGTAGGTTCAGACTCACATTGTGTCCTTACATTAACCAATTCCCTAAAGGCATTGATTTAGGAGTTAATTTTATAAATATTTTATTGGGAGAAGGGTAAAACAATAAATATTGTTAGACAATTTTTTTATATTTTTCATAAAAATAGTATTAAAACTTTCTTATTAAGGTTTATTAACAATTGCCTAAAGGTATTTGTTAACATGAACTTTATTGAAATAACCATGTCGTTATGCTTGGTTTTCCGAGCTCTATCCTTGCCCAATTAAAGGGTAACCTTTCCTCAAGTAAGCTGAAATTTTTTAGTTTTCATGATTCCTTGCTGCTACGGAAATTGCTGAAATTTAGACCGAAGTTGATGAGGCAATGGTAGGCTAAAGTTTGTCATAGCCCAGACCCATTTAAAATGGATAAGATATTTAAGGTATCCTCTATGGCTCTACCACGTGAAAAGTTTAAGATGTATACATGTGAATGGCTCATGTTGAAACAAGTAACAACTCAGGTTGTATTGGAATAGAAGACCATTTTTATCGCTGCAAAAAGGTGCCGATAGCCATTAAAGAATGTCTGCGATAATATGGGTCCGATTGGACCATACGTTCACACTTCTTTGGATATCCTGAATATATTATATCAACAATACCACATATTGTTTCTCAAAATAAAAACCCACATATTCAGATACTCTTTTGGTTTCAAAGACGTTCAGATATAGTGTGACCTGCACTAATTCATATATATAATGAATGCATTTTTGGTTTGTTACGTCCGCTTCTCTGTTGCAATGCAATGGGCCATATGATGCTTTTAGTCTCGAAAGTCCATGGTACGGCTACTTCGGCTTGCACGCTTTTCCAAAGCAAAGGGACATGTTCTGCTTTTGCTCTTGTAAACAATTCCTCTTCTTCAGTTTCATATGAATGATTTTTTTTTTGGACCCAAAAGTACACATAATTGAGAAGGCATAATCTTGATATTTGTAGGCCTAGTTGTATTACTCAACCCATGAAACTTTTTTTTTTTTTTTTTGAGAATAACCCATGAAACTTGATAATATCAAAACTGTAATCATCAATAACATAGGCCAAATCATACAATTTTCCTTTAATTTCAACAAATTGGTTTCGCACTCTTACCTAGGGCTGACCACGAGTCGGTCCGGGTTGATTTTGGACTCAACCTGAACTCAACTCGCTTAGCTCAAGTGGGAGAGAATCAGACCCGCAATCGATCGCCGATCGCCGATCACCATGGGTTGAGTCAGATTGGAGTCTGAAAAACGATCAGTCGGTTTGGTTGAAACGGATGAATGGCGACGACGAGCGGAGGAGAAGAGAACGTTGTCGGATCTGATTGGAGGAGAGCTAAACGTCACCGATCTAAGCCTAAACATTCCCAGATCTAAGCCAAAGTTACCGATCTGAGCTTAAATGTCGCCAATCCGAGCTTAAATGTCACCAATCTGAGCGATATTTTGAAAAATATTACCGAATCTGAGCCAAAATCATCGGATCTAAGTAGATCTGAGAAAAATCGTCGCCGAATCTAAGTGAATTGTCGCCGGATCTGAACAAAGCAGGGTTCATCTGAAGTGGTGGTCAGGCGGGTCGGGTGGCTGCGGTTTTAGAGGAGAAAACCCACCACTCGACCCGCCGGAATCGGGTTTGGAGGGTTGAGACCTGCCACCGACCGCCAGAGTTGTCAGATCGGGCGGTGAGCAGGTCAGTCCGAGAGGGTTTCTTGGTTTGGTCGGGTAAACAGGTTACATGGACACCCCTTACCAAACATGCAACGGTATTTTTGCTTTTGGGCAGGGCTTCATTTATGCTGTAAATTAAGTATTTAATACGGAACAAGACTAATATGCTATCTGAGATTGAGAGTATGTATTAACAGAAGTGAATAAAAAGAGAGAATAATGAATAATCAATCAAATTTAGCATAAACAGAGAAAGAAAGAGGTAGCTACAATCCAATACAAAACAACTCCCCTCATTAATAGTCAATAATACATAAAACTCCCCTCCAAAAATCTCCCAAAGAATTCAACCGAATGTATATAGCTCAAATACACGTAGAAAGAAAGTCCCATCATCAGGTAGAGCTATAATGATGGGCAGTAATATATAGAGATAGAGGCAAAAGTGATAACACAGAAATATGAAGGAAAAAGCGCAGCTCTAAAGAACCAACCATAGGAGAGCCCATCCAAAGACCAAGCTCCCAACCATCTTCTGAATGGAAAAGATCTTCTCCACCCCACTCTGCAATAAATAAGGTTGCACCAAAGCTTGTTAAACAATAATAGACACTGTGGGCAACCAAAAAAAAAAAATATATGTATGTATGTATGTATGTATATTAATTTGAAACATCCCCTTCCCCTTCTCCTGTGGTTCTCAGTTGCTATTTGAAGTGAAATGTGTCTAATTACTCAAATGACTACCAAAATCTCAATCAACCAAATATCTTTAGCAACCATATATGTCTGGACATGAAATTAATGTAGTTCCTCTCTAAAAGTAATTACAGTCAGTGAAACAGAAACATACACCCAAAAAGAACATGAGTGAAAAAGAAATGTCTATACTAAAAGTAGTACAAAATTTTATTTTGGGGCCAGTACCTGTTAGCTACTGCTTTGTTTTATTCTAATATAAATTAGGACCTGATTTGTAAGAGAAATTTTTTATTTTAAAACATGGTAATATATAGTATATATTTTATTATATATAATCAATAATAATAAAACAACAAAGTCCCAAAAATTAGTAAATATCAATCTCACAAATCTAATATAATATTTTCACATGGAAACTACCCCAATCTCAATCTGTAGCATGATCCATTGCTATACCATGCAAGTTCACTTTTAAATTACCAATTCATTCATTAAAATACTCTGCACCTAAAACTGTGTGAAGCAGCACGAGAATAGGCACCTATCTTTATCTTTAAATTTGCAGACTTAGAATTCTGGGACTTGTGTTGTGGTCTTCCCTTCCAACCATAACACTTTGCGACTCCATCTCCATCTCCATCTCCATCTCTTTTTTCTTTTCCTTGTCTGTTTTTTAATAGGTCACGTTTACTTCGTACGGTGCAATCAATTACTATTCATGTGAATCGTCTCGTCTCGACTGAAGAAAGGAGAATAGGCTAGGAAAGGGTGTAGACTAGATAGTAGTGTCCGAAAATCTTTTTTAATAATAACAATAAATAGTTAAAAAAACGAACACGTGCTTCTCTGACTACATATATAGTAGTACTTACTAATCAGATCTACACGGCTCCCCCAAGCTCACGTGAGTGAGTTCCAGACAAGAAAATAGAATTGGAACCCCGGAGACACATGAAAACGTGACCGACCCACCTAGGTCACACTCACACACACACACACACACACAAAGATCCTTAATTACATCACCTCGCCGCAACAGAAATAACAAAAAAACCTACCTTTGAAATTAACTTGCTCTAACTAACTCTATAAACTACCGTTTAAGGACTCATTAATCCAAATTAACACTCGTCTTATATTATATTAAAAAAAAACATTGATTATCAACTGTTTAAATTTTTTTTTTTAAAAAAATGTAAAATTACTATCACAAATTTTTTTTTTTTTTTATTAATGTATCTAAATCTCTTTATTAACAATTTGGAGGCTAAAATTAAACCAGATCGTATAACAGGTTAGTAATACTTGAAAGTTGGAAACGTTAAACACTCAGATCGATCGATCGGCGCTAAACGGCGACGGATCATGTTCAATGTTCCATGTGCACATTCTTATGTGTCTTATTTATTAGTAAAGCAAAAAAAGAGAAAAGTAGGAGGAGACTTACGTCGTCGTTTTGAGCTGGTCCAGGAGCGGCAGTTCCGAGCAAGCTAGGTGCTGGAGCACCAGTTGGTGGAGCTGGTGGACTCAGCCCCAACGGAGACGGAGCTGGAGATTTGACCTTCTTCTTGCTTGGTGCTGGTGCTGGTGCAGGTGGCGATGCGAGTGGTGCAGGTGGAGGCACTGCTGGTGGTGGAGTTGCCGGTGGTGGAGTTGCTGGAGGAGGAGATGCTGGTGGTGGGGTTGCAGGAGGTGGAGTCGCTGGTGGTGGGGTTGCTGGTGGAGGAGTAGCCGGAGGAGGCGATGCAGGAGGTGGAGAGCTAACTGGTGGAGGAGTTGCCGGAGGAGGAGCGCTCACCGGTGGTGGAGTAGCCGCCGGTGGAGGAGACTGAGTAACTGGAGGTGGCGATGTCGCGGCTGGAGTAGGCGGAGCAGTGGTGGTGGTCGGAGGTGGTGCGCCTGAAGGAGGACTAGACTGAGTCGGTGGAGAAGGCGTGTTGGGAGTAGAGCTGGGAGAAGTCGCCGGAGATTGACCTCTGACGCCGGCGATCACAATGCAGACAAATCCTACAAAAAACGCTACTCTCCGATCCATCGTAATTTCTCTTATCGTGCGCACCCTCTCACTGCTTATCCTGCGCACTGTCAATACTCACAGTGCTAATAAGACTCTGAGAGAGAGAGAGAGCGCGAGTTTTTGCTTTATTCTTTTTTTTTGCTTTTTAGTTTATGTGTGAGAGTGTGTGTTTTTAGTGGGAAAATGGAACAGAATATAAATAGGCGTATAAGGGTTTGTTATAATCACTGTATAGGAAGGTTCGGGATTATTGGTCCACATGGGATGATTTGTGCTACCAAACAGATCTGTAGCCGTTGATCATGTGTGGGTCCCATTTTTGCATGTTATATTTTTTTTTTTTTGCTGTGTGGGGGAATGATTGATCTGGATGCCACGTGGGCTACCGGCTTTTTAATCCCGTTGTTAATGTGTGTTTATGGTACTGATTCTTTTCTTGGTTTTACTAGGGTTTGTTGGTGCTTCTCTTTTCGAGTTTTACATTTCTGGTACAGGTGAAAACACAGACAGGTGATGCTGTGGGACCTGGTTGGAGTTGGATGGTGGAATTTATTTAAATCAAAAATATATATATTAAAATTATTGACACACAGGTGATGCTGTGAGTTTTTCATCCTAAACTTATATTTTTACATTTTAAATAATATTACACACTTTTTACGTACTTTTTCACTCACACGTATTTTAAAAAATTACAAAAATCTCATCTCAAACTACTCTACTAAACACTCTCTTAGTAGGGGTGGCAAAATTTGACACGATCCACGAACCCGACACGATACGACACGAAATTAGCAGGTTATGGGTTAAGGCTTAACGGATTCGTGTCATATTCGGGTTGACACGGCAAACCCGTTTGATAAATGGGTTGGGTTAGTGTTGAACACATGGAACCCGTTTGACCTGTTTAATTAAATGATATTTTACCAATATACCCTTCAAACTCTAGGTATATGAACTTATTAGTTGTTGTGATTTATATTCTTTGACATATTGTGATTGATTATTTGTGATATTGAGATATGCTTTAATTTTGAATGATTATTTGTGATGCAGTTATTCGTTAGTTCTGAATTTTATATTAAAAATATTTATTTGTTTGTTTTTTCATTAATTTTTATTTTTCATTTTGATAAAATCTGATAAACAGGTCGACACGACTGACCCGTTTAATAAATGGGTCGTGTTAGGGTTGAGGAATCTTGACCCGTTTAATAAACATGTCGGGTTAGTGTTGACCTATGTAGTCGAATACTCATGACTTGACACGACACGACACGAACCCGACACGCGAACACGAATTGCCACCCCTACCTCTTAGGGTCCGTTCGTTTGGATGGGAAATATGGAGGATGAAAAATAGAGGAAGGAAAATAAGGTGGAAAATATTGTTTTCCACTGTTCGTTTGGGGAAGGAAAATAGGAAAGAGAGAAAATCAGAGAATTTTTTTTTTCATCGGGCTCACATTTTTTTTTCTTCCAAATCGGAAGGAAAATTTAGAGAGAAAAGTGTTATGGTAGCACTTTTACAAAAATACCCTCTTCCCACCTATTTTTTTTCAACGTTCCTTACCTGAATTTTTTTTTTTTCCAACGTTACCTAATCTAATTTTTACATAATAATAATAAGAATAATAATAATAATATAAATATAAATTTATATATATGATGTGATAAATTTTATATTATGTAATGAGTACAAATAAATTTATTTCTTATCTATTATGTAACAATGGTATAATAGTCAATTTATATAAATTACATTTTCCATCATTCCATTTTTCTCTCCAACCGAACAAAAGAGTTTTTCATCCTCTCACTTTTCCCCCCTCCAACCGAACACACAAGAGGGAAAACTAAATATTTTCCATCCTCTTACTTTTCCATCCTCCCACTTTTCCACTCCTTTAACCGAACGGGCCCTTATTGTCTAAAAATTTCAAACTAAAGAATCCACATCAGTGGATGCAAAATCTTGCATAATAGCATCCACATCACATTTTACACATTTTGACCCCAAAAAACACATACATTAGTGGATAAAAGTTGTGTATTTATACATAATTGCTATAGTAACCATGTATGTATGCACGGTTACTGTAGCTCGTGCATAAGGTATTTTATTATTTTTTTTTCTCTCCACCTCACTCTCTCTTTTTCTCTCGGGTTGTTGACTCTCACCACACGCTCTTGCCTCCTCCACTGATCTCTGTTGCTCTCTCAAGTCTCGCCACAGCCATGCCACCACCAATCATCTCACTCGCTACTGCTCACACCGATTGCCGTTGCTTTCGCCTCGCCACTGCTTTAATTGTTGATGGCTTCGTGTCGCCGCTGCTCTGATTGTTGATGGTATGCGTCGCTGCTGCTTTCGCGTTGCTACTGCTCTGATCGCCGCTGTTCTGATCGTTGATGTAGCTCAATCTTTGTTTGATGGTTTTGTGATTTTGATTCGTGGATTTTGATGGTTTTGATTAGTGGGTTTGATGATTTTGATTAGTGGCTTTTGGGATTTTGATCAGTGGTTTTTGATTAGTGGGTTTTGATAATTTTGATTAGTGGTTTTGGGATTTTAATGGTGGGTTCATGATGGAGGCTGGCTTGATGGTGGTGGTTGTGTGGGTTGTTGATGGAGGCTGGTTGATGATCACTGTTGCTCTGAGCGTTGATGGTGGCTGGGTGTTGATTCAAGAATGAACATTTTATTTGAATAAATGTGTATAATAGACAAACTGACGTGGGTGTTTTGTAAATTAGAGTGTAAAATAGAAAAAGTAGGTTTTAGATATGCATATTTATAAAAGTTATGCATCCACTGATGTGGATGCTCTAATTAATGTGTTGATAATTGCATTCCTGGTTTCAAAAAGCAAAATAGTTAGAGAACTTGAAAAAATTGGTTTTACTTCTTGTTTTTTTTTTAGGAAATAGTTTTATTTGTTGAATCAACTATGTTCATCAATTTTTGCCATTTTTATCATACTGGTTTAAGGTTTGACTTGGTTGGACCGATTCAATTTTTAAAACCACAAGTGTAACCATAGTAATCTCTTGTAGCTAGTTGTTAACTTATGTAATATATAGAAAATTTTTTAATTAAAAAGTATTAATAATTAAAAAGTTAAACTAGAGATTTTGTTTTAAAAAATTACTTTCATAATTTAAGTGTGAATTAATTATAGTTATTATAGTGTGGGTTATTTATTTAGGATTTAGTCACTTCTAATTAGGGGTGACAAAATCAACCCTAACCCATTCACTTAGATGAGACCCAAACTCACCCAATTATTAGTTTGGCTAAATGAATATTAGCCCAACTAATATTAATGTTTATTGAATTTTAACTGAGTACCCAATTATGATCTAAGTATCATTTCTACAAATCACTCAACTCTAAAATATCCCAAAACCACTAAAAAATATCAAAATACCCCCTTAAACCTAAATTGACCAAAATACCTCTGAAACCTAAAAAATGACCAAAATACTCCTAAACCTAGAAAATGACCAAAATACCTCTCAAACCTAAAAATTAATCAAAATACTCCTTAAACCTAAAAATGACCAAAATACACATAAAACGTAAAAAAAGGACCAAAATACCCCCTAAACCTAAAAGTTAGCAAAATACCATCAAAACCTAAAAAATGACTGAAATACTCCAAAAACCTAAAAAATGACCAAGATATCCCTAAACCTATAAAATGACCAAAATATCCCAGAAACCTAAAATTGACTAAAATACCCCCTAAACCTTTAAAAAAAAAAAAACCAAAACACCCCCTAAACCTTAAAATTACCAAAATACCCCAAAAACCAAAGCAATTTACCAAAATACCCCTAAACCTATAAATATAAAAAATACCCCTGAAACCTAAAAATTGACCAAAATACCCCCTAAAACCTAAAAAATGACCGAAATACCTCCAAAACCTAAAAATTACTAAAATACCCCACAAACCTAAAAACTGACTGAAATACCCTTGAAACCCAAAAATTAAATGAAAAACCCCGAAAATCTAAAAAATGACTGAAATACCCCCTAAACCTAAAAAATGACCAAAATATCTCCTAAACCTAAAAATGACCAAATTGCCCCCCAAGACCTAAAAATTGACCAAAATACCCCCTAAACCTAAAAAATGATCGAAATACCCTCAAAACCTAAAAATTAACCGAAGAATACCGGAAAAAAAATATTGACCAAAATACCCCCGAAACTTAAATATGACTAAAATAACCCCTAAACCTAAAAAATGACGAAAATATCCCTGAAATCGAAAAAATGACCAAAGTACCCCAAAACCTATAAAATAACAAAAATGCCCCTTAAACCTATAAGATGAAAAAAAAATACACCCTAAACCTAAAAAATGACCAAAATCCCTCTAAAATCTAAAGAATGACCGAAATATCCCCAAAACCTAAAAAATGACTAAAAGACCTCTGAAACCTAGAAAATTACTAAGATAGCCCCAAAATCTAAAAATTAATGAAAGTCCCCTAAAACCTAAAAAATTAGTGACATTCCCTTGAAATATACAAAATGACGGAAATACTCTTAGAACCTTTAATTTGACGAAAATACCCTAAAAAATAACCTATTTTGGTAATTTTAGAGGCTTTGGGTGTATTTTGTTCATCTTATAGGATTAGTGGTATTTTGGTCATTTTAGATATTTTGAGGGAGTATTTTGGCCGTTTTATAGGTTTAGAGCTATTTTGGTCATTTTAGAGGTTTCAAGGTATTTTTGGTAATTTTAGACGTTTCAGGTTATTTGTGATCATTTTAGAGGTTTCGGGGTTGTTTTGGTCAATTTTTAGGCTTCGAGGTTGTTTTGGTCATTTTTTAGGTTTAAGTGGTATTTTGGTCAATTTTAAATTCCAGGGGTATTTTGGTCATTTTTAGGTTTTGGAGATATTTCAATTTTTTAAAGGTTTAGGGGGTATTTTGGTATTTTTTATATTTTAGGAGTATTTTTATTAGTTTTAGGTTTCGGGGGTATTTTGGTCATTTTTAGGTTTTAGGAGTATTTCAATCAATTTTTAGGTTTAATGAGTACTTTGGTAAGTTTTTACGTTTCGAGGGTATTTTGATAATTGTATTTATTTATTTTAGGGGTATTTGGTCAATTTTTAGGTTTTAGAGATATTTTGGTCATTTTGTAGGTTTTTGGGGTATTTCAGCCATTTTTTAGGTTTAGGGGTTATTTTGGTAATTTTAGGTTTTGAGAGTATTTGGGTCATTTTTTTCAGGAGTATTTAAATCATTTTTAGGTTTTGTGGGTATTTTGGTCAATTTTTAGGTTTCGGGGATATTTCGGCCATTTTTTTTAATGTTTCGGGGGTATTTTGGTCATTTTTAGTGATTTTTTTTATAGCATATTTGGTCTTTTTAGGTTTAGGGGGTATTTTGGTAAATTTAAAGGATTTTATGAGTACTTTGGACATTTTCAAGTTTTAGTGGCATTTTGATAATTTTGATTATTGGGTGGGTTGGAGTTTACCCATAATAACTGGGGGTTGGTTTGGGTTAGAAGTAATTAGTTAAACGGACAATAAATGGATAAATGAGTTTTATGTATCCAACCCAATTGTGCCCATCTATTTGATGCCCCTAGTTTAATTAATTCAAAATAACACAGATTAGCACCATTTTCATCTTCAACTCTAAGAACTAAATTAAAATGTCTTACAAATATGAATTAGCATAAATGTGAGGTTTGAAATTTTTTTCAGTTTATAACTTTTTTTTTTTTGAGGGGACAGTTTATAACTTTATATAGTAATATTAGAAGAAATTAACAAAAAATTTAAAGACTTATAGTTTATATTATTATATAGATAGATAACATGGAGGAATCATTGAGAGTTTGAATTTAGGACATTAATCCCAAATGAATTACATAGATGTGATCCTTTGTCTCGTTAGCCTACTAAATAAGTCATTTTGATTGCCGAATAAAGCAATAGCTCTAGGGTAAAAATGTTTTGGTTGAATCTATCAAACTCAAGTGTATGCTGAGATAGTAAATGGTCACTAGGTTATGGGATGGCTGACCTAAATACATAGGGCGAATGGCAAGAAATGTCAATTGGAATAAATCAGAATTAATCCCTAGACACCAACCAAGATAGAAAGTGTTCATTCTAGATGTGAATTCCATAAGGGAAGATTCTCCTATCACTCAGAGGGTAGTGTCAATGTGACCCATATATGTTGGCATCTAAACCCTTCTCTTAAATAACTGTACAAGTGGTAGGTTCTTTTAATGAAACACAGTACTTGTGTTTTGATGTGGATAATCTAGTTAGGAACCTTCCCCTGTACTTAAAATGAATACTTATTTTGGTGACTCTGGCTTATAAATGTTGTATTATTTATGAAAAGGGTCTGATAAACGAATGCCTTTAAGGTATTTGTTAGTAGACCATTTTAAAAAAGATTTAATATACATTTTATGAAAAATATAAAAAATTTTCAAAAAGTTAGGTAGTTTTCTAATAATGGTTCACTAACAAATGCCCTTAAAGCATTCATTAACTTTTGCCTTATGAAACACACCAAATAGTTGTCATGAGAAACAAGCTGGTCCACTCTGGTTGTTATGACCAAAAGCTTTTGTCCATTAAAAAATTTGTTAAGGAAATTGGTTTGTTAGAGCTTTCATTAACCTTAATAGGCTCATAATCATGACATTGAGATATTGCTAACATGTACTCCTTCAACCTAATATATCATTGCTCTAAGTTTAAAATTTCAATTCACCACTTAGTATTTTTAACTTTTACAGGCTGAACTTTTTAAACAAGACTCCATCTATTAATGATGATATTTTGAGAATCCAACAACATTTAGGACTAAAATGCATGAAATATAGGAAGATTTCAACCTTTTTTTTTTAGTTGAAGTGACGGTTAATTTGTAATATTATGTGCTTCATACGGTTCTAGTTAAATCTCATACTATGAATTGATGCCCTACTATATGCCTAGAAAACAGACCAAACGTGATATTCTACCACAACAATTTGTAAGATTGAATTTTTGTTAAACTATTTGTCCTTTGTAACATTAGTTTATAAAACAAGATTTCTTTTAGTTTGTACAAAGCTAAAGCAACTCTTATTTATACAGATTGTAAAACACTTCTTTTCTGCGAGATTATGATTAGTGGACCATAGATCCTGCCTCCGTATGCTGTTTACTTCAATGTAGCCTTTTTAGTTGAAATTTATACATCCAAAACCAGGAACATTTGTTTGAATTTATTTTTCTTATGATAAATAAAGAAACAAAAATACAGATTTTCTCATGGGTTACAAAACTCATGAAAAATTGGAGAATGTAAATTGAGGTACAAAAACTCTTAACATCAATGTAATTCAACAAGATTCTTGGAATTAGTTTGAATTTACTTTTGCTTATAGTTAGACCAAAACTCAGTCATTAAATTAGTTGGAATTATTCTTATTCTTATTCTTCTTCTTATTATTATTATGTCAAATTTATAATGTCCACCTTATAATTAGGGGTGTCCAAGTGGTCCACCCACTTGGCCAACCCGCCCGAATCAGATCCACCGCCACCCGATCTGACAGTTTCAGAGGTCAGATGCATGTTCGGATCTCTCTAAACCCGTGAAACCCGACCTGCCCATAATAGTTATCGTTTCCAGCAATTTTTCAAGGATTTTAGACCGGATTCGGCGATATATTTTCTAGATCCGTAAAGATTTTTTCCCAAATCCTTCGAGATCTAGAGAGATCTTGTTGTTATCCAACGAAATCTAGGCTAGATCTCCCTGGATCTGGCCAAATCTCATCGAAATCGGCCAAATCTTGATGGAATCGGCTAAATTTCAACCCTGGTGATAAAACTCGAGACCGACCCGATACAACCCAAAATTGACGAGACTCGAACCGACAAATCTGATTAGGTATTTCAGGTCGATTTCAGGTTATTTTTTAATTCACCCAAATTATTCAGGTTGAGTTTGGGTTGAGCATAAACCCGACCCATAGACAGCCCTACCTATAATAATTATTTTTTATTATAAAATTAAGATACCAATTGATTTATAATGTAAAAACACACACACATAACATAGAGGAAAATGAGTTATAACGTAAAGACAGATTACCAATTTCTCAAAAGTCATGCTAACTTTTAAGAAAGAGTGCAATAATTTATACTACACATAACACAGTTTCTTATGCAATGTGAAATAGAATTCGAACACTATATCTTTTATTCAACGATTAAAAAAAATAAATTCTAAACCTACGCCAATTTTCAATTAGTTGGTACAGAAATGGCCAAATTCAGTTGGTATGATGAAGCACCGCCAAAAAATGTGTGGACCTGGTGAGTTGTCGCGCCTTGATAACTGCCTTCAAGAATAATCTTGCTAGTACTATTGATTTCTATAGTTTATTTAGGGAAAAAAAAACGATAAATAGTAGTAATAATAAAAGAACAGGGTAATGAGTTTTAGCAACAAAAGCTGTACCAGTACCACAGACAAATTGTTGGGTCCAAACTAATAATAGACATGATTATTTGGCTTCACGTGTCTTCCTTTAATTAATTTAGAGACAAACAAAAAAAAGTGATTTCCCAAGATTGCTTTATACTCCAATCCTTAGCTTATAACGACTTTACCTCTAATAGCACTACTGAAAAATTTAATTTAAGCCCTCATAAAAAATTTAATTCAATAATAATTTAGGACCATTTCTTTACATCCCATTATTTCCTATCCCATTATAAGACATACTTGATTATTTCTAGTAAGTTTTGGTGTAAGAAGTAGGCAGTGACAATTTGGAACATGTGTTTACCAAAAACTAAAAAATACAGAATATATATACATATATATATATATATATAATTTTAGTTCCTACATTTTAGTGGTTGATAATTTAGTTCATATTGTAGTTAATTTTTGTTAATAAGTTATCGTTAGAGACTAAATTAACTATAAGCAAAAATCAGTTTTTGCTTAAAATCTGTGCGTCATTCCAAAAAAATGTTCGACAAATTTAATCCATACCGAAAGGATGTCTTTTTTTGTTTTTGTTTTTTTCAACAGCTATCAATACATTTTTTTTTTCATAATCACTTTTACTTGAACCTTCATCATTTACATCACTTTATTTTATAGAACTCACAACATGTCTTGTTAACAAATGGTATAAAAAGTCATGTCTTTAAGCTCTTTTGATAAAAAGTATTGTAAGGTGTTGTGTATAGTCTAGTTCTATTATTCAACAATTAAAAAAATTACGAACTAATTAGAATTCACGTTGTAAGTAGTTTAATTATATGAATGAAAAAAAAAAAAAAGATAAGATAAAAAAGAAATTATAGATGGCATTAAAGTTAAAACTCTATGTAATAAATTATTGCGGTGGATGTACTCAAAAGAAGGATTAGATTCTGAATTAGTCCTCACTCCTCATTCTCGTTCTCATCCTCAAATGAGGATTACATTTAAAAACACACATCCTCAAAGAAAAGAACGTACCTGACACCTAATTTTCAGCAATAATTAAAAATAAAAAAAAGACTGCCCAAGTCATAAAAACTTATAAATTTTTGTTCATGAACCTCAACAACTAGTGTAGAGAGAGTATACTATCAATTTCTGATGGCTTAAAAAAAAAAAGAAAAAAAAAAGAAGAAACTAAAAGAATCATGATGATCACATGAAAAAATTAAAGTTCTCGTACCATCATTTTTAATTATAAGAGGGGGGCTCAGTTCTGTTATGGAGGACAGCTTAGTGCGTGTTAGGTGGGTCCGAAAGCCCAAACCCAGCAGCGTAGAGTTAAAGCGAAAGGAACCGACGTTGGTTTAACGGTCATATCGATAATCTTGCATGATGTTTACTCGCTAGCCTCTTCTGGTTGGCCCATTTCTTTCAAAATAGCTTATAATGACTCCTTTACCTCCACCCCCACTGATTGAGCTGACTTTATCTCAGTTCAACTCACAAGTTACAGTGTTACACTATTTTTTTTATGCCACAACAAAAACACTGATACAACACATAAAACAATAAGTTATTAGGTAAATAATAGATAGTTAATCACAATCTATCATATAGAATAGTTGTGAAAAATGATGTAGTAAAGAGTGTGGTCCTACAATTACGCTTTTCCTAAATCGTTGTCCTAAAACAGATCTCAAACAAAAGTCAATTTACAGGGAAAAAAGTCAATTTACAAGGAAAACAACTTACTGATTAATCAACAATCATTAAGATTAGTGGCACATTTGTTTTTGAGCATGTTCCTCTGGCTGTGATGGTTATTTGGCACCAGCTGAACAAAGAAATTTTATTCACATTTCATAGGATTGTCAATTTCAACCTTTTCCTCTTGTTATAGATGTTATTGGGATATGGCCAAAAATGTAACCTCAAAGTCAAAATCTAAGATTTCTTTCCTCGTCTAAAAAGTTGCCAGCTGCATGGAGCTAGTTGTAACAATATAACATATCTAAACAAAAATTAGGAGAGACATTCATTCTAGAGCAAAAGGAAGAGTGTGGTAGTACCTTTCTTTCACTTCTCCTTGAAGGTAGGGTTAACATTTCAGTACTATGCCCCACCCCAATTAAATTGCTTGGGAAGCTTTAGAAGTAAGCTCACTGTTCAGCCTCATTTGATATTGGCAACTGAATTCAAAGCAGGGACCCAAAAAAAAAAAAAAAAAAGAGAAATAAAAACTTTGATTTTTTTTTTTTTAATGGGATTTTATCGAAGGGACAAGGAACGTGAATCTCAATCATAGTTCCATTCAGCAAAAAAAAAAAAAAAAAATCATAATTCCTAAAAGTAGAAGGGAAGTCAAGTCAATCTCAATGGTTGGAATTTTTCATTTAAAAAAAAAAAAAAAAATTCATACACCAACAGGCCCAAACTATTGCACTAAGAGAAATCCAGGCCTAACAATTAAGAAGGACTAAGGGCCATTTAACATGAACTGGGCTCCTCTTATATTCCTGAAGAATAGGTTTCTTTGAGTCTGGATGTTTTGCAAGATTCAAAACCAACCCTGGCCTGGCCCTATGATCCGATAGCTATAGGTGAGAGTTTGGGTACCATGAATGACAACCCTTTCCTCTCCAAAACATGTTTTTTTTTTTTGCAATCACCCTTAAGGTCACATAATTTTAATTCTACCTTTGTTCTACTTCTATGCTAAAAATTTCTATATATAACAACTCTACCAAGTACACACCCAAATATTATTATGAGCTCCCAAGATGATATTTTTGTTTCTATCTTACCTAGTGGATCTTCAACTATGACTTTATCATTCACCCTATTCTATTCTTATGAGGTGTGGAAGTAGCATTGAAAGGCAAAAACGCCTTTTTGGTCCCTTTATTTTGGAGCCATTTTCATTTGTTCTTATGTTTTTTAAAACGTTCAATTTCTTATAGTTTATGAACCTATTGGTCATATTTGGTCCTTGCCATTATCTAAGTGACAAAAAAAGATTATGTGGCACAATTAAACTTGAATGTAGTTAATAAAATAATAATAAATTTAATTACCATTAAAAAATTCCACTCTTGCATCTAAAAGAATTTTTAAAAAATCTAAAAACAGAAAATAATTCCTCAATTTTAAAGAAAGAAAAAATGAAAAAATATTGTTGAAAAATTTAATCTACAATTGTTTTTTTCTCATTGTTGCAACTTCAACTATCAAGTGCAGGATTATCATGAAATAATAACTCCGTGAGTTTGAAGTCAAATCCACAAAGAAGGGAATTGATTAGCACTCTAATAGATAAAAATAAAATTAAAGAGAAATTGTGATTTGGTTGGTGTTAATAGCTATTCTAGACACTTTATTTTGTTCCGGCCTATACCCAAGGTCACTAGTCCCAATCACAAGAAATATGAATCACTGTTGTCCAAGCCCTACAAACCCAAAAACACAGCCCTGGCCCAATACCCCATTTTAAACAAGTTTTCCCGAAGTGACGTACTCAACTTACCTGCTATTTTCCATTTTTCCTATATTTTTTTTTCTTTATAAACTCTTGCATAAAGAGAATTTCAAGGTGAAAAACAATTAGGCTATCGTCCCCTTTGAAGTTGCTTTGGTAATTGTTGTAGAAAGCCAACGCCTTCCTTCTCTAAGTAATGCTTATTGCAGACAATGTTATTATTTCTCTGAGTAATTGTTCTTACAAAAGAGGAATGGTATAGATGGGGAGTAAATGATATTGAGAGGAATATTAAATGGAGGTTTAGGATTCCGAATTTGGTAAGGATATGATGTAAATCTTACGTTTTATACCATTCAATAAGTGATTGTCACATTAAAATTTTACTTACATCATATCACACTAAAGAACATTTTAATAAATTCTCAATTTGGTTGAATTTATATATGGGTATTATAAATAATTTATATATATATATATATATATATATATATATATATATATATATATATATAAAACCGAAGCTTTGACCTCTCCATAATTTTCCACATCAGCATTTTTTTTAAAATTTTTTAAATCTGATTTATTTCTTTTTATTAAATATATATACTCTCCTTTCTCAAACCAAATACTTTTCCCGATATAATTCTGAAACCAAAACACACAAACGCAGCGCCTCTCCTTTCAACATTAGTCACCAAACGCAGAACCTATACACTCTCTCAAACGCAGATCCAAGCTATTTCATAGAAAGCTTGCAAGGGCATAACCATGTGAGCCAATGTTTTCAATCTCCGACCCAGCCTCCATATTAGATTATTCTCTCTCGGTATCTCTCAATTAATCTATGAATAAACTCTTTTCATATTGTCTTTAATTAGGTTTTTTTTGTCAATTTAAGGATTTTGTCTTTAATTAGGTTTTTTTTTTTTTTTTTGTCAATTTAGGGATTTCAATTCCCAACCCCTTTTTCTCTCTATTCTTTTTTGTTGAAGTCAGGGAAACGCTCATAGAAAATCAAACTCTACAGGTTTTGTAAGAAAGTGGAGATGTATTGATGAGCCTCCCAACCTTCAAAATCTGACAACAATCCTACAGGTTTTGCTTTACCTTCAAGTTTTGCATTATTTTGCTATCTAGGTTTTTTAGCACATCTGATTTAGCTTAGCTTAATCATTTGTTTGATTGAATAATTATTTGGGCACCTAAAACGTCAGCCTTCTTTGTCTCCGCTTAATCCCCTATTTTTTTTTCCCATACCTTCTACCTCTTCTGTACAAGTTCATGTCTTTTTTAATCAAATTTGTCAAATTTGTTTAGAAATCTGTAACTATAAACGAATTTAATTAGGACTCTATAACGATTATCTTATAAATAGTTTTTGCGATAATGTTTATTCTTTTTTTTTAATATATATATTTTATGTGCACCAAACCAATTCACGGCTGTTCAATTTATAATTCTTTGTACATTTGTGTTGTTCCTTCCCTGCAACAGATTTAAAACAACAGATTTCAATGAATACCAAACAGCAACCGATTTAATTCTTTGTACATTCGTTTGCTGTTTTAAAGCAGGTTTCATTCTTAATTTTTGCTCTTCCATTCACTTTTATTTAGATTTAATATTCTTGATTAATTTCTGCTTTTTTATTGCCTTTCTCTTCAGCCTTTTCTTGCATTCGAATCAATGTTAAAGGTATGGTATTCGTTTTCCTCTGTACTAAATTTCTGAATTATTAGATATTGTTGTATAAAACAATACTAGGGATTATGACATGTTCTAATTCTGCACCTAATATGAAGATCATTGATGGCAAATGTGATAATGACTTTTTTATTTTTAATTTTTTTTTCTGTAAAACCATCTAGACCAATTAGATTATGTCAATTTTTTCTTGCAGAAATGAGAGAGGGAGTAAAGTGTCAACCCAATCAAAATGATCAAATAACTTGATGAGAAACATAAATGTCATGACTATAGAGTATGTCTTAAAAAAAAAAAAATTCAATACATGCGCTTTTTATTTTTTATTTTTTTGATAAGCCAATACATGCACTTATATTATATGAACTTACACTGTAACATTGGAAAATTTGAACAGAGGAAATGAAATAAAGCTTACACTTTGGGGATCAGTTGTAAATCAAATTGAGGAGAACTTCTTTACTAAAAATCTAGGCTCTTTTATCATAATAGCTACATGTTTGACTGTCAAGACTTTTAAAGGCAACTTCATTTCTCTTTTCTATTTCTCTTATAAGTAATTATGCACACAATCCTTGAAGACAAAAACCATCTTCTGAACTACATGAGAAATCATCCAATTGTTTGAAATACAAAGTATTTTGGCTGAATTTTTATGTAAGCATCCAATTAAGAAGTTGTATAACTGGCTGGAAACTTAGATTTAGTTTGTTATTTTCTATTTGATTATTGAATGCCCTGTAGATTTTATAATTTTGAATTTGGTTGGAAAATTTTATTATTATTTGTGAATTTGAAAATTTTGGAGTGTGAGCTGGTATAGGGCCCAGAAAGGCTTGATTGAAAACATAAAATTTTTATTATGGTTATCTTTACTGGTGAAGAGGGATTGAGGGAGAAGATTTAGGTGTTAAGGCTGCTGGAACTAGGGTTTTTCTCAAGCTTTCAAGCCTCTTTGTGAAGATACGTAGGTGGGTTTTGGTTAGGATGTCTCTAAATTGCAAGCTCTCTGGCCTTAGTGGTAGATTACCAAACTGTTCCAAGCTGAAGAAGGAAAAGGAACCTTTACATGGGCCTAATTCTGTCAGAAAATGGAGAAGAAAGCTTCTGTTTTTCTTCTGTCTTTTAGTTTCTATTGTTTTGAAATAACTTTTAGATCAAAGTTGTGGGCTCCCATTAATTCAACTCATAATTTTTTAGATCAAAGTTGTGGGCTCCCATTGATCACTGTGTGTGATAGATCTCTCTATTGAATTGGCTTTTACATGTAATTTCTTCCTTCTAATTTGATATACAATTTAAAGGATCTATGTGCAAAAAGTGCCTAAGACCATCTATCAAGTTACATATTAGATGAAAAGGACGAATAGTTTCATTTTTATTGTTTGCTTTATTATTATTATTATTATTATTATTATAAGTTCCTCTCAATGCAAAGTTAGCATTGGATTTTGTGGTTGGGAGAGTGGAAAAGAAGACTAGCTGATTGGAAGCATGGTAGACTGAAGGAGTATATTTCATCTCATTCTTTATTGTGATGTCTTTGTGATCTTCTTTCAAAGCAAAGTTGGTAATATCATATTAAATTTGGCACTTTTCTATAGAGTTTTTTGATATGTTAGATAGAGAGGTTTTTCTGTGCTTTTGTTGTTGGAATTTTGGATTTTAAGTTTCAGTCTTGAAATTCAATCTTAAAGTAAGCAAAAATAGAGATACATGTTTCATCTGATTCTCTCTCTTATATACTTACAATTGTTTTTGTTGTCTCTTTGGGTTTTTGTTATAATATGTAACATTGGTTACACATTTTTGGATTGGATATTAGCTTTAGGATGTTAATTATAATGACAAAATTTTGTATAACCTTATACACATTCTTATGCAGTGACCACATGACACTTCTTAAAACTTTTGAAGGATAGAAGGATGCAAACCATAATCAAAAGAGTCCTTTCACCTTGCAAATGACCAAGGATATTAGAATGCAATATGTAGATCTATTTAGCATTGGCTTTGTAAACAAATTGATGAGTGCTAATGTAAGTTATTTAAGATTTTCATATTTTAAGGCATTTGATTTGCTAAAATCTTATAGTTACTAAAAAATTTCCCGTGCATCGCACGGGTTAGCGACTAGTATACTATATAATAAAAGTTGGGCTTAGAAGTAGTGGTTACACCAAATGGCCTCACCTAATTGTAGAAATTTTTAAGGATTTTTCTTAAAAATAGATATAATTTTTCTTCTTCTATAATTTCTAAGTTTATAAAAATCATAATTTTTAAAAAACCAGCAACATAGTACACGTTTATATGATTTTAATTTCTACTATAATTTCTAAGTTGATAAAAATAATAATTTAATTACAATCTAAATTCTATTTTATAAAAAAAATCTTAATTTAAAAAAAAAACCAGCAACACAATACATGTTTCTATGATATAAAAAAGAAGAAGATATAACTACACTTAAAAAGAAAATAGCAAAAAAAAAAAAAAAACCTACACGTAAAAAAAACCATAATTTTTATAAAAACCAGCAACATAGTAGACATTTATATAATTTTAACTTCTTCTATAATTTCTAAGTTGATAAAAATCATAATTTGATTACAATCTAAATTCTATCTTAATTTGATTACAATCAAAATTCTTCATCTAATCTTTTATAAAAAAATCTTAATTAAAAAATGTAATTTTTAAGTTGATAAAAATCATAATTTAATTACAATCAAAATTTTATCTTAATTTGATTTCAATCTAAATTCTTTATAAAAAAAATTTAATTAAAAAAAAAACTTGCAACATAGTACACGTTTGAGTTGAAAAAAAATCTTATAAAAAAAAGTTGAAAAAAAACCGATAACATGGTGCACGTTTATATGATTTTAAAAAAATCGATATAATTACACTTAAAAAGAAAACAGCCAATAAAAAAAAACATATAATAATATACATAAAAAAAAAAAACAGCTTTGAATCCAAGAGAAATTGAGTTGAACTAGAACTTTACTACAACTCTACTAAATTTACTTTGCTCTACTATTTAAGAATGCTAAAATCTATAAATAAAAAAACCAAAATTAAGTGAAGAACTACTAAAGGAAGGATTTGGCTTTTTCAGTGAGAAGAGCTATCTTCTTTTTACTTTCCATTTTTTGCATTTCTATTTTTCTATCAACGTAGTTCAATTATTGCTTAAATTCTATGATTTAAAAAAAAAAAATTTCACACCACATAGCAGAATCTTAAAAAGGAAACTTAAGGAACATAACCTAAATACTGTACCTAAATCTTGCTCATATTAGAAACAATTTTTTAGGGATTATTTGTAACAATTTCAACTCGGCTTTTCATTCCTATATTATAGTTTAAATAGTTTTTTTCTTTTTTGGATTATTCTTCCAATCTACTATACCGTCTTGCATTGTTTTTGGTTCTTGGAGCACCTTCAAAACAAAAGGTATATACAGTTTTTTTATCAGGTTTGATGTTAACATATATGAGAGATATTGTGTTTTTATTTTTGGAATTCTTTACGTTCATGTGTATGTATGTATTGGGTTTAATTGAATTGGAATTATCTTTAAAACTTTGGTTTTGATTGAATAATGAAAATGGTAAAAGAAGTATGTTCCAGTATTTTTAGTCTTCTGTATATGTGTTGTTGTAATTTAAACTTGGCATTTGAATTGTTAAGTTGTTAATTCACAATTTCGTTGTTCATCTATTAATCATGAATATTAATATTGTTATTTGCAACCATCATGATATGGTATCAATGATGTGATCATTCTTAATACTTTCCTTTAGAGTTTAGATAGAGTCCATTTTATGATTAAAAAAATTTACAATTAAAAGACTTTTGAAATTACATTTAAAAAAAAAAAAATCATTGGATACATTGGATCTTAAATGACTTCTATTAAACTCCATCTTTTATGGAATCATTAAAAAGAAAACTCATATAGATAGATATTAAAATATTATTTGGAACTATTATAATGGACTAATGTATTACACATAGTACGGATTTAACTGTAACATCGTATGCTATAAAATAAAAATTGGGCTTATGGTTATCTTTTCTTTGCAAAAAATGGTTAAATTCTCATTAATTGTGATAGTTTACTTTTAGGTAAAATAAAAAGTCAATTAATTAAGTTTTAAGAAATTTAAAATTCTATTTCAAAAAATTTCCAGAAAATTAGACTTTATTTTAATAATTTTATATTGTAAAAGAATAAAATTTATACATTACATACAATCATTATTTCAGTTACCTTCTAAATGATGGAGGATATAATAATGCAATTTATAGATCTACTATTAAGATAACATAGACTAGATTTGTAGTGGATAATAGATTTAATTGCAGTTGAGTATTTTTTGAAGTCATTATTATAGAATAACTTACGCCAGGATGTGTTATGTGGAATCAATGATATGAAAGAAAAAGAATTTTTCTAAACTATTATATTGAACAAAAAATTACTTATTTTTATTCATTTTCAAGTTATATATATATTTTTAAGTAAAGTCAAAGACTTTTAAGCAAAATAAATACTTTCAATTTTTATTTAACTATTCCGTGCATTACGTGAGTTAGTGACTAGTTATTAAATATGTGATAAGATATCGTGACATATTGAAAGCGAAGGAGATTTGGTTTTTTTGAATGAAAGACACGGTAAATGGTTTTAAAGGTTTGGCAAGGGTTTACAAATTGAAGGGATTCAAAATTTTAAGCAAACCGATACATTAGGCGAAAGACACCAAACTGAACGTTTGTTTTTAGCGGCGTCTGCTCATAGTTGGGTTATATTGCGTCTTTTTTTTTTTTTTTTTTCGCTTAATTGTTATATGGTGTCCTTGAGAATTAGTAATTTATGCTAGTTCATGACTGTACATATGCCACATGTCTTAATGGGAGGAAATTGTAGAATTATCTTTTGCAACTAAGCAATCATTTTTTTCATCCTTCTAGTGGAATTCTTAAAGATAAGTAGTGGAATTTTTTTTTAAAAATATTTTAAAAGGGTGTATTATCTGTATCTATTATACAAAAACATTTTTTTTTATCAATGAAAGGGAGATAAACTATTGATAATTCAATGGAGATATACCTTGAGAATATGTGTTATACTTTCTTTTTGATAAACGGATATGTATTATACGTAATTATCAAATTTCAAATTTTTAATTATCAAATTTAAATCTGACTGGTTTCAAAAGAAAATAAGATAAAATTCTCAACGATTCCAGATTATGTGTTATACGTAATTATCAAATTATCAAGTTTTGAATTATGTAATTTAAATCTGGTTTAAAAAAAAAAAAAAATCCCAACAATTCCAGATTGTGTTTATCAAAAACATTTCCATATTGTTACACGTTTCCCAAATCATCTATAAATATTTCAGTTTCATGAGCTCGTTATCATCTCTCTCCCTTAAAGAAGAAAAAGAAGAGGAAAGAAGACAGAGTCAAATGTATGTAAATCTCTCAGTCTCTCTCTATAGAATTTCTCTTATTTGATTTATTATATTTATTCAGTTTAATATCATATTGATGCTCGTAAACAACAAAGGAAATCTTTGATATTCAGAGGAATGTGTGTGTTTGTGTTCAATGTGGCTTAAATGTGAACAAGAATTTTGGTGATTATTCCACTTTTAAGGTATTAAAAGTAAACCCACTTCCTAAATATGCTTAGTAGTTGATTTTTTTTTTAGTTTAAGTTGTGTAATACTAATAATTAGCGTTTTTGTTGAATTTAGTGGGTTTTTAAGAAGTTTGAAAATAAAAATTGGATAATAAATTTTTGTAGATATAAATTGTACTGTAGAGGAAACCCATTTCCTATAATGGCTTTGATATTTCTGCTTAGGAAGATTATCTGGTTGTGTTATTTACATTATATACGGAGTAAAAAAAACTTCCTTAAGCTAAGAAAACATTTTTAGTTTGGAAACAAATTTACATGATTGGCAGGGTCATTACAGGTACTTAGTTGTTAGAGGCTGTCAAATTTCTGAATGTTTTGAAATAATCATGTTTTGTAAATATGACATCGGATATCAGCATGGTAATTTTTATTTTTATTTTTTTGAGAAGAAGCTTGGTAACTTTTAAATGTAATAAAATTTTCTCCAACTTCAAGGATTGTTTGGCTACCAAATATTCTCTTAGCTTATTAAGTAGGGGGCTTAGCCTGCCTGCCCTACCAATCAAAAATCCTAATTTAAAAAGAAAATAAATTTAATTTTGAAATTGGTTTGTATTTATAATTTTATATGTAGCTTGTCTAGACCAGATATGTAAGGTTGAATTTATTTAATCATTTTGTTGGCTTTATTCCGTGCCAAATTTACTTGTAATTTAGCATTTAGAAACCCTGTATTTAGGTGGGAATCATGTAAGGATAGTGTGTGAGAGAGTGTGAAGAAAAGTTCAAGAGCGTGCATTCAAGAAGAGCCTCGCCACTGGATCTCGTGACTGGCGAGTCGCCAAAGTTGGCACACGTGTGAAGCATGCAAGGGGAGCTGAAGGGTCACGCCAGCTGTTGCATTATAGGACAAAACCTTCAGCTGGCCAGGCAGTTAGCTCGCGATTCAAACTTGCGACTCATTCCAGTCGCGGGCTCGAGTTGCCAGAATGCCCTGTTTGACTGTAATTGACTTTTCGCATTCCATACACCCTACTATAAATACCCCTATGCCCACGAAATGTTGAGAGTTTCCAAAGAGAATTTTGAGAGGGAAACCCTAGAGAAAAACAAGATTGACTCATCCACAATTTTCATCATTTGATTCTCCAAATTCCTTTACTCTCACCCTTTCTATTGTTACATCCTTGAGAGGTACATTAGCCAAATCCTTATCTCACCATACCCAAATCTATGAGGAGGCATTTTGGTATTTGGGAAGCAGTTCAGAAGGGACCAATTAATTTTGGTTGATGCAATGGGCTATTGTGGGATCTGGTAAGCTAAAGAAGACAAGGTTCGGCGTAACCCTGTTGGAGCAAGAAACTTGGAGGGCTTAGGTGCACTGGGTAGATTAGGCTTGGAGGGTCTTCTGCTATTCATGTATCCCAACTTTATTTTCTAGTGGATTATTGACTGCTTGAAGGGTGGCAGAGAGGTTTTTCGCCGAGGACTTCGGTTTCCTCTTCAATAACACATTTTTGTGTTGTCTTTGTGTTGCATCCCTCTTCCCTTAATCTTTACCTTTTAATTACTGCTGTGGTTGTGATTAATTTCAGTTTAGATTGTTTTATCAATTCTGTTTTAGCTTATTTTCATATTCCGCATATACATTGTTTTATAATAAGTTTGTGTTAGTAATTTGTAATTTGGGGGTTTAAACATTCATAGGTGTTTTACACACTAACTGAACATTCAAGATATAATGTCTAAGTCGATATTTTTATACTGTACTAAATAAGGAAATTATATTAAAAAATAGTTCGATATTTTAAGAAGTTTGCCGAAACTGTAGATATTTAAAACTAGTTACATTATAACTATTAGGATTTATTAATTATTGCACATGGAAAAAAGGTTTTATGGCTATGAAACTTGATATGAGTAAAGCTTATGATAGGGTGGAGTGCTGCTTTTTTGAGCAAATCCTTCTCAAACTAGGTTTTCAAGAGTCATGGGTGGCCTTGATAATGGAATGTGTTACCACAATGTCCTATTCTATCTTGGTGAATGGAGAACCGAAAGGCATGATCAAACCTTCTAGAGGGTTGCGACAAGGGGATCCACTTTCTCCTTATTTATTCTTGTTTTGTGCTGAAGGGTTGAATGCTCTTCCGAGACAAGCAGCAGCAGGTGGTGATATTCAAGGGTTCTCTCTGTGTAGAAATGGGCCTAAACTAACCCATCTATTTTTAGCAGATGATTGCTTGATTTTTTGTAGATCTATCTTGGAGGAATGTGCCAAGATCCAAGAGTTACTTGCTATGTATGAAGTTGTTTTTGGGTCAGATGATTAACAAGGAGAAAACATCTTTATTTTTTAGCAAGAACACGGGTGAGCAAGCTCAGAAGGCAATTAAAGTGGTGCTCAATGTACTGGCCATCCAACATTATGAGAAATACTTGAAGCTTCCATCTTTTGTTGGTAGAAACAAGAGGGCTTATTTCATGCAGATTAAGGAAAGGATCTGGGCTAGAATGCAAGGTTGGAAGGAAAAACTTTTGTCTCAAGCTGGTAAGGAAGTGATAATCAAGGCGGTGGTCCAATCTATACATGCTTACTCTATGGGAGTCTTCAAGCTTCCAATTGGTTTGTGCAAGGATATTGAGGCAATGATTTGTAAGTTTTGGTGGGGTAGTGGTGACTCGAAGAAAATCTACTAGGTTAAGTGGAGCTCTCTTTGCTCCTCAAAATCAATTGGAGGAATGGGTTTCCGGGATCTTTAGAAGTTTAATGATGCTATGTTAGCAAAACAAGTGTGGCGTCTCATTCATCAAAGGGATGCACTTCTTTTTAAAGTGTTTAATGCGAAATATTTTCCAAGTGGTTGTGTTCTTGATGCTCCTATTCACCCAAAATGTTCCTATGCATGGAGGAGTATTTTGTAGGCTCATGATGTCTTTAATAAAGGGGCAGTTTGAAGGGTTGGGAATGGGGAATTGATTGATATTTGGAGGCATAGGTGGCTGCCTGATCTTGCACATAGTAAGATTATTTTTCCTCGAGCTAATACCTCTATGGCTTGGGTTTGTGAATTATTTCTCCCCAACACAAAAATCTGGGATCCGGGTAAATTAACTCTTTGTTTTATGCCTTGGGAAGCCGAGTTAGTGAGACAAATCCAGGTATGTGTCGGTGGGGAGGAGGATGTGTTGATTTGGCCTCTAACAACGGATGGTGGATATAGTGTTCAAAGTGCCTACCACATGCTTGTTGCTGCCGAGGATTGCCTAATACCTAGCTCATCCTCATTGGCTCATGCTCATGCTGTTTGGAAGGAGATTTGGAAGATGAAGGTTCCCAATAAAATCCGGCATTTTATATGGCGTGCAGTGAAAGATTCACTTCCTACAAAGGTGAACTTGAAGGCTCAGCATTTACCAGTGGATGATGTTTGTGAGGGGCATGGGGATCATGCAGAATCGACGTTACATTCTTTGTGTCTTTGTGATCAAGCTTAGGCCGTTTGGTTGTTAGACCTGGGGTTCCAATTTTTGGTCCGGAAAGAGCGCAGGTCTTTCGCTGAATTTCTAGAGAATTTATTCATGGAAGGGTCGAGCTTCAAGATTGCTTTGTTTGCTACAATCTCTTGGTGCTTATGGCAGGCGAAATCGGGTGAGAATGCATGAACCCTCATGGCAACTCCATGAGATTGAGGGAAGAGCAAAGGTGATGGTCAGCGAATTCTAGGATGCCAATGATCAGGAGTAGCAGGGGTCAGTGTGTCACCCTCAAGCTCGTTGGTCTCCTCCACCTGCTGGTACTTACAAAGCTAACTTCGATGCCGCAATGTTTGAAGAGTTGAATTGTGAAGGCCTTGGTGTTGTTTATCGAGATCACTTCGGTCAAGTTATAGCAGCCTTGAGTCAGAAGATTGGTCTACCTCGAACGGTGGAGATGGTTGAAGCTCTGGCAGCAAGACGAGCTATGGAGTTTGCTAGAGACTTAAGCCTTTTTGATGTTATTTTAGAGGGTGATTGTCTTCGGGTTATGCAAGCCTTAATTGCTTCGGGGGGCTGCAATACTTTGTATGGTCACATAGTTAATAAGACTAAGAGAGGGTTTGGATCCAGCTTATATTTGCTGCGTCCAGGTTTTTTTTTTTTTTTTTTTTTTCTCTGCTGCGGGGGGACAAGCGCGCAGTGCGCGCATTGTTCACGTACTTTTTTAGCAATTTTTTTATTAAAAATGGATCCCACAGCACTATTCACACATTTAAAAATTATTTTGCTACAGTGTTTTCAGTTTTCAGTTTTCAGCAATAAGTTCTATCCAAACGGACCCTAAGAGGTTAGGGGGGGTGCTTTGAGGCAATGTAGTTTTCAACATGTTTGTCGGGACGGGAATAATTTAGCTCATAGTTTGGCTAGGAGAGCGATTTTCTGCAGACGTTGATGTTTGGGTAGAAGATCTACTTAGGGATTTTTCCAGTCCAATTTGTCTTGATTTGTCTTAATCTTTTAATAAAACTTCGCTTACTTTTTTCTCAAAAAAGAAAAAGAAAATGGATTTATTAATTTTTGAATAACTTTCAAGAAACTGTGTTGTTTAGCGGTTGAATTTGATGTTGTGCACTCAAATATGAAAAGCGTAGCATTTATTCTTCTAAATGTTTATATGATTGCCTCATAAACATTGCGTATTGCAGTGTTGCAAGGCTATTCAATTTTCTTTGCAAAAACATTTATTTTCCAATGGCCATTGGCCTTATTTATGCATTAATGTCAATATATATAACCTAGCTCTACTCTTCTAAACTTCCCTGTTTTATAAAGTTGTTTAATACCGTAATATTTGCTTTTCATTTTTGGGTGAAACTGTTGCTTGATGTTCATTGGATTGTTTATCTAACAAGCTCCTACTTTGATAATCGTTTCGATTATCACTTCAAAACTCTTCATTCTTCTGACATTGATTTTTGGCGCTTTTATACAAGTCAGATAGACTATGGTTCTGAAGAAAATACGATAGTGAAATTCCCAGCCATTCAATATTCATCCATAAGGAAACTTTGTTCTTCATACCTGCATTGCTTACTTTACATCCCCAAGTAGCTTGTGGGTTGAATGAACCAAATCTACTAGTAATTGGTGTATTTGGATCAATTTAATGACCAATTTAGCAGAAGCTGTTTGAATTGATACGGCGAAAATAGTTGCTTTGATTTTGTAAAATGATGCTTCATGTTGTGGACTGATATTGTTTTTGTGTCCTTGCAGCAGATAATGGATGATGAGATCGCTGCAAGGCTGATTCTGCAGCAAAAGGTAATCTAATTAATGTTTATCAGTCTGTGTTTAATTTGAATTTTCTGTGGCCTTTCATAGATTAGATATTTTAATTTTCAGATGGAGAAATTGGAGGCCCTAAGTAAGACACTTTACTTGCAAAACCAACTTCTTGCCAAACTAAAATTGGAGATGAAAATTCAAGAGATAAAAGGGACACTATATGTGATGAAGCTTCTTGATGTTGAAGATGATGCAGCAGATGATAACTCTTTATCATCAGACCAAGACACCAATTAGTTTTTGGTGTAGGGCGGTGATTGAATTCCAGATCTCTTATTCAACCATCAGAGACTTTACCAGTTGAGCTAGCTGGATGATTGTGGACATGAATGATGAATTGCAACAAAAAGTTGATTTGAATGATATGTGTGTTTATTTTGAAATAGCTAGCTCATTCGATCACATGAGACCTGCAAATAGTAGGAAAAAAGAAGAAGTAATGATGAGTTACAAGACACTAGTAGACAATTAATTGCAGTATGGTTTTTTTGCTAAATATATCTATTTGTCTATTTATGGTTAAGGCAATAAATTAGGATTCTTGATAAGTTCTTGAAGGGTTTTTTACTGAGTTTTCTTTCCATGAAAAGCTTCTGATTTTAAGCCCTAAATGCCATCCTCTTTCTCTCCTTCCATAACGTCCACGTGAGACATAGGCAGGTTTGGTTGGTTTATGAATCTGTGAGTAATATATAAATCACTAATTAATCGATTATTTAGTTATATCATGGTGATAATATTCTAGACTAGAGCTTTTACACTGTTAGAAACACAACAGTAAATAAATTGACATTAATGCTGAGGTTGGTTGTTATAAAGGCGTATAGAAAAATCTACAACTCTACGAGGGTTGAAAAAAGTTTCTTTTTCTAAATAAACTTAAATATATCCAACCAAATTAAATAAAATCAACAGATTCGGAAGTGGTATACAAAACTATCATAGCAGGTGATTCTCCCTTTCTGGCCATCGGTCATATTGTTAAAGACTTTGTGTCTATTGGGAGTTCTCTAAGAAATCATTCTCTCTCACACTAGGAGGTAAATGTTTTCTTTTGTTGGTGCAAATACAATAATAATGGAAATAACATAAAAAAGAAACTAAATAATATTTCAAAATATTTTATAATTTGAAGATAAGAAATACATAACACTATTTGGATTGAGACGTGACACTCGCTCTTTTTAAGGAAATTCAAGCCTTTGGTTGGCTAAACTTTGTAACCGATGCAGATTTTCTCTGACTAGTCTCTCTCAAGATACGACAGCCCAACAAATGTCGTATGGCTAGAACAACTTCTGCACAAAGTGTTCAAGTCCAAAACTCCACAAAAAAGAACACCTTTCTTTGCCAAGAATCTCTCCATATTTTAGTTTATAAGAATGCTTGTAATCGCTGGATTTTTTGGTGTATTTTGGAATGAGCCTGAATGAGTCTATTTATAGGCTTAATGAGCTTCACAAAATTATTACCCAAATTAATTTGATTAATTAAGTCCATAATTATGATGTAGTGGGTGTTATAAGATTAACTGCTGGACATAAATTTGATAGACTGGAGTTACACAATTAAATAATAAGATAAGGAGTTTCTGAAGAATGAAAAGGCCCAAACGGCCTATCCATTAAGTGGATGAATAACTCTCTATTTTCCATAACGAAAAAGACCATTTACTCACCAATGAATAAGGAAATTATTCTGAATGTATCTAGCCAATATTTGCTCCAATACATATCAACCCATTAATTACCATAATTAAAAAGAATAAAATAATTTCTCTAATTTTCAATGTGAAATTAAACATTTTACTAACTCCTTATCTTTCATATTAACTCCGGTATCAAATTTTCACCTCTAAGATAAAGAAATATCGATGGAAAAAAGAAGAAGAAGACTTGAATTGAATGAAATTCGTGAAAATTGGTGGTGTTATCTAACTGATATCTTAATCACTAATGCCACCATATATCAAAAGTGTTGAATATCGAAAATCGAACTTTGACGACATGTACATTAATGGATAAGAAATAAGTAAATCATGAATTCTTAATAAATAAAGTTTATTATCATTTTCTCAAAAAAAAAAAAAAAAAAAACAGAGACTCGTAAACAATTTCCTAGCACTAGATTCAACACTTTGTACTTTGTAATTGGTTAGACAACTCAAACTTATTAACATTGCGTTTGGAAACAGTGGAAAAGAAGAGAAAATAGGGGAAAATGATGGAAGACATCTCATTTCCGTTGTTTTGTTTGGTTGTACAAGAAAAAAAAAAAGAATAATGTTGAATGATTCTTTTTCTGTGGGATGCATTGATTTTGTATCAGCTCAATTTGAGCGAAAATAAAAGGAAGGAAGATCACAAATTTTATAGGGCTCACCACTTTATACTATAAAATGACAAATATGTCCTTAATACTTTTAAGAGATTACAAGTGTTCTAATATATAAATTTTTCTATCATTAATAAGGGAACAAAAGTAAAAGTATGCATTTTTTCTTTTTTCTTGCTTTTGCAAACCAAATAGAAGAAAGATAGAATGCTCACATTTTCTTCTTTTCTTTCTTTCATATATTTAAAACACATCAAGAGAAATATTTTCTTTTCTTTTTCCTTTCTCTTCCCCCTTCCCTTCCTCTTTTCCTTTCTCTTCCCTTTCCCTATCTACAACCAAACATAGTGTAAAAGCAAAAGGTTCATGTAGTCCATATCGATTACAATTCCCTTGAAAACTGCGATTGTGGCATCTGCATTCTACAATCTTTACACAAATACTAGGAAACGTATGATTCAATTCTCCATCAACTTCACTGTGAGAAATCCTCTATTTCTAGGGAAAAAAAAAAAAAAACCTTGGTTAAACATAAAAAGCACATTGAAATTACTTTAACATGTTGTTGTTGTTGTTATTATTTAATGCTTAGTGTTGCACTTGCTACAAACCAAAATATAAAGCTAACTTGGAAGAATATTGTATATATTGGCAAAATGCGCAAAAAATAAAAAAATACACAAAAAAACCTCATAATAAATAGTTCCTTCAACAATTCATCATCTATAAGTTGGATAAAAAACAAAAGATTTGTGTAGAATCTATTTTGATTACGAGGAATTGTTTTTGGGGTGGGGAAATGGGGGTTTGATGTTTTGAATTTTATGAGTTTGAGAGATGCGTAATTACTCTAACACAAAGTTAGTGCTTAAAGGTTTTGTTTTTTTGGGAAAAAAAAAACAAGATATTGTTTTGTAAATACATATTTTGGTGTTTGGTAAGATTTAAAAATCGCACTTAATGGCCTTATTGCTATGATTTTTTTTACGTTTTTGTGTTGCAAGTACAAAACAGACTTTAATAAAAACAAATTTTCAAAATTCCCAAAACCAAAAGGCTAAACCAAGCAAACCCTTACACTTGGTTAGAGTGAAAAGTGAGATGATGGAAAATAGGGGAAGAAAAAGGAAGTGTAAAGGGAAAGGGAAGAAAATGATGTGGATAGAAAATTTAAAAATATGTGAAATGACCATTTACTTAGGGTATTTCAATGTTTATGTTGATTGTATTTTATCATTGGGCTAAATCATCAAGTGATTTATGGTGTATGTGAGGTTCAAACTACATATCTCTCTTGTTCATATATAATGTTTGCATCTTTTATAAGGATACCAAATCAATTTAGAATACACTATGAAAGATTGGGGAATTTTGGTAAAGAATTATACAATTCAATTATATAATATTTACTCATTGGCTTAATACATAGTTGACTAAGAACTAAGAAGGCAATGTTAGAAGAAAATTTTTCTCAAAAAAGAGAGGGACAAAAAAATATAATATTTAGTTAACCGAATGAGATGGAAAAAAAGAAGATAAAATTTCTTAAAAAGCGATGGAAAAAAGAAAAAAAATAGGCTTTTGTTAACGAATGGACCTATTAAGGCGGAATCTAATGAGCCATATTGTATTACTATATTGGAAATTGGAATTTTTTTTTTTTGTAAGTTCCAGCTAACTTAGCTGGTAAAGTCTCTGATGGTTGAATAAGAGATTTGAATTTCAATCCCTACTTACACAAAAAACTGATTAGTGTCTTGGTCTGATGATAAAGACCTATTATCAGAAGCGGACGCCATAAGTTGAAACTCTCTCTAAAAAAAAAAAAATGGAAACTGGAAAGTAGTTAAAAAAAAAAAACTTTTTTAATTCAATTTCATATCACTTCAAAAAGAAAAATCTATGATTTGATTACAATAAAACCTTAATCTTAAGTTGTTAACTCATGCACTAGAAAAACAAAAATAAAAAGTTAATTTATTTATTTTTTTAGAAGTAACAAAAAGAAAAGAAAAGGGTATTTTGGTAAAAATAAAATGATCGGGAGAAGGGCTGAGAAGTATTAAGCATGGATTAGGAGTTTAGGCGGGCTCTAGGACTAGAATTGTCTGCTCTCTCTCTCAGTCACTCTGTACTCTGTAGCCTCTACTCTATCCCTTGACTTAGCAAACCGACAACCATGGCCGCTTCTCTAAGGCTGTTCTCGTCCTTTTCCTCCGCCAAAGCGGCGTCGCTAATGCCCAAATCTTCACCCACTCTCATGCTCTACTGCTCTCCTGCTAACCTGCGCATGGTGCGCACTGTCACCTCCGCCACCGTGTCCTCCAACGAAGCCCCAGAGAAGCGCGCTCCACGTGGCATCATGAAGCCCCGCCCTGTCTCGCCGGAGATGCAAGACCTCGTTGGTGTCCCCGAGATTTCTCGTACCCAAGCTCTCAAGCAGATTTGGGCCCACATTAAGGAACACAATCTTCAGGTTTTTTTTTTTTTCCTTTTCATTTCCTCAGTTTATGCAAGTTGTGTTTGGTTTTTTCAGAGGGGTTTGGGGTTTTACTTTTATGTTTGGATAAGCCTTTGTTGGTGTATATGAAATGTGGGTTATGTTGTTGGGTCTAGGTTATTGTTGTTTTTAGATGGCTATTCTGGTCAAAATGATATTTTGTAGATGGAATATGAGATTCTGGATGTGGGTTTGGTCTTTTTTGAGGGTTTAGGTGGGTTCGTGCTTTTGGATAAGGCTGTTGTTAGTGCAAGTGAAATGTGGGTTTTTGTTCTCTGTTGTTGTGTCTCAAATTGGTTATTGAGCTGTTTCTGAAACATTTGTTTGTGGCTGATGTGGGTTTTCTTTTCTTTGTTTTTGGAGGATTTCAGATGGGTTTCCATTTTTGGATAAGGTTCTCTGGGTGTAAATGAAATTTAGGCTTCTATTTTAATCTAATTTTTGCTCATAATTTATTGATAAGTAAGAATAGTTTAATTAAAATCAGACTACTTCATGCATAAAGGCAATGAGGAAGCCAAATAATTACTAAGGATGAAAACAGTTTTTGCTCATAATTTAGGCAAGTAATAGTTGAATTTTTAAACCCTTTTGGGTTTTGTTGTTGTTGTTGTTGTTGTTGTTGTTGTTGTTGTTGTTGTTGTTGTTGATAAATAACGATATTTCATAAATCAAAAGCCCCAAGTACACCGGGAGTGTTCATGGAAAGGATTACATCAGGAACCCTTTGGTTATGCATTATGGGTTTCATGATTTGGATAAGGTTGTGTTGGATATGAAAGGTGGGTTATGTTGTTAATCTGGCTGTATTTTCTTACTCTTTTATAGCAATAATTGATTTTGGGAAGCATTTGGTGTGTTTAGTATTATTTGGCGTTTTGTATGGGTTTCTTATGTTTTCGTAAAGCTGTATTGGTAAAAACCAGATTAGGTTGTTATTGTGGCTCAACTAAGTTGTATGTTTTATGTTATAAATGGAACTGGTCTTTGTACTATTAAATTTACTGTCATTTGTCGGTTTGTGAGATGGTTACTGATGTTGTTGCTTGTCTGAGGCTGGTTTTGGTGTGTACGAGATATGGGTTTTGACAAATGGTTTGATCTACGTTTGTTCCATTGCTTTTTTTTTTTTTTTTTTTTTTTCCTTCTAAGCAATGCTTGGTAAGTGAGAAAAATAATGGTATTGAATCTATCGATAATTCTAAGGTTTGGTTCTAAGGGGTTGTTTAATGAGTTTATATGTACCTTTTGCTGTTTCTTCATCTGCATAAGCTATGGCTATGGTTTAAATGTAGGCTTTGTTATTACCATCCTCTGTTTGGGCCTGTTAGAATTTTCTATTGGTTTATATGATTGTGTATCAATTTTCTATGCTTCTACTGTTCAAAAATTTGTGTTGTGAATTTGATGAAGTGTGTGCTTTCTTTATCAACATGCTTGGGAGGAAAGTTGGGCTTTATCATGGGCCCTTATGCTTATATGCCAGTTTTAGGTCTTTTGCATGCAGAAAATGTATATTGTAATGTTACCCACTTGCATGCTGGCCTTACTGCTCATTTTCTCCATTTTCTTCTTCTCTTTCTTGTGATAATGTTTACAGGTACTTTTCATACTGTCCCTAAACACCATAAAACTGTTGCTTTGTCTTCTCTCTTACAACCCCAAATCAAGCCTTTTCTTTTACCTATCCAAACCCCAAAAAGAAATCCCACATGATTTTTTTAATCATATAGTCATTAAATTACTTATGAAAGCATATTTTAGTTCCTATCACAACCCCATAACCCTATCTTCAACAATTCTAAACCTTAGATCCACAAAATTCTCCTAATCAAACCCACCATAAGTGCACATAAACAGATTCCCCAATTTGTTTCACACTACTAGTTATTTGAACTTCAATATGTAGTTAATTATGATTAGTGCTGTAATGGAAGCTGACATATTTATAATTCCCAAGGATTTTTAACTTGCTAACTAGATTTGAATAAGTATTTATTTGTAGTAACTTGATTTACAATGTAAAAACACTAGGCATGGTAGAAAGCTGGTGGTGTTGGAATAGTTTGTGGTTGAGCTGTTTGCTCAAAATATAAGTGTGATAGGGGGCCAACTGATACCTCCTCTCCTTGCAAGTGCTAGGTGGAGGGTGAGGTTTTGCGTTCAAGACCCACCGGGTGCATGTGTGACTTACCAATATAAAAAAGTACGATAGGGGTGCATTAAGGATAGGTAATTATTGATTTTGTTGAATTTACGTGGAGCTCTACCCTTATAGAAGAGATGTTAGTTTTGAATTTATTAGTGCTAGGAATTTTGAGATGGTATATGTACAATTTTTAGATAATTAGTGTTGTTTTATCTGGAAAGCTTAAATTATGGGTTGCGTTGTTAAGTGTTGGTATTGACTCACTTATGGAGTGGGTGTGGCAAAAAGCTAAATACCATTTTTGGCAGGCCTAAATTTTAGCTGTGTAGTAACTATTAAACTGTTGGCATAGGCATGGCAACAGTGTCAGGTGACTCATGCTTTCAAAGAAATTGCAGGCTAACTTGGCAAGAGTTTTTAATGTGCTTCTTTTATGCAACTGTTATGATGACTTTTAAATATGAAGGGTACGATGTTTAATTGACATGGAAATGATCATTACTTTTTGTACATTCTATAGATCAAGTGTTAGAAGAGTTTTGTTTGTTCTCCTTATGTCAATTTATATCAACATATAAGTATTCTAAGAAATAACCAGTAGAATATTGTTCATGATAAAATGCACATAGAAGTTGATACTTGAATAGTGCAAGATTTTATAACTGTGATTTTGGTACTTTGAATTAGGTAAAAAGTATCCTTTTTTTAGAACATTTTCAGGCTGAATTGTGAGGATGTCTATATTTTATATATCCCTACCTATATATTTGATTGATATACAGTGGTGGTGGGTTTTAATTATTACTAGATATAAAATGTGTCATGACTCTTGTCAACATAAGATAATTGCCTTGCTCATGAGAGTTTGTGCATGCGATAACGGCACAGAAAGAGAAGACAAATTTAAATTAGTTCAATATGTGCTGTTGGCTAATGTTCCAAACAGATTCCATTTGGATGATAGGTTTAATATTTCTGTCTTTGAAATGGCTGAGAGGGATTTTATTTATTTATTTGTACTTTAATTTTTTGGGTTCGAGTTGCTTTGAATATTAGCTATCATGTACTTTAGCTTCCAGGAGCTATCTTTTACCGAGGGTTGAGTATTAACTATGCTATGTCTATGTTAAGTACCCTTTATTTTTTCTTGACTTGGTCCTTTCTTTGCAATCTTTTAGGACCCTGAAAACAAGAGGATCATAGTTTGCGACGACAAGCTGAAGAAGATATTTGGAGGAAGAGAGCGGATTGGGTTTCTCGAGATTGCAGGGTTGATTAGTCCTCACTTTATTAAGTGAAACCAAGAGCATGCAAGAGAACCAAGATGGAGTTTGTGGAAATCTTTTCTATGTGGAGGGGCCGTGTTTTGGTTGATGTTAATTAAGGACTACTCTTTTTGCAAACCTAGTAGTGTTGTTAGCCTTAGTATTTAAGAGTCTTTAATTCCAGGTTCCTTAATTTGTAGGCTTTTTTTAATGCAATATGAATAGTGAATGCCAGTTTCTACTTTGTTCCACATCTTCAATTTTGGTGGTCATAAACTTGTATTATGGCTAATTGTCCCCTTTTAGGTGCCTGTGCTTGAAATTGCCCCCTGTGAGAACTGAGATAGATTCTTGAGGAGGTATCTTCTCACACAGTATATGAGACTTGCATATGGGTTAGATTTTACATGTTCAGAGAGTGGCTTCATGAAGTTGTTCCATTATATAATTCCCAATTCTTAAAAGGCTACAAGCTCTCCCCTAATATGACACGTGAAGAGTCCAATCACCATTTCACTTGAAGCCATTTTATCTAGAATTTATTTTATTATATTCAATGCTGACTATTTTATCTAAGAATTAGCGGAATTTGAAAGCTTTCATTGAGCTATACAGATAATGCAAAATGTGATTCATAATTTAAAAAAAAAAAAAAAAAGATTCAAAATAGGAAGAAAATTAATCAGTAATAAGTCATCCATGCCATGACTCAAAAATATGATACTGGAGATACTTTAGATAAAAAATTAGATTAATCAATTTATATATTTAGCAAATAGATAGGTTAATTCATCCAATGATCTCTATCTTGTTTGTGACGCACCAAGTAATATTTTTTTTACTTCAGGTTAAGATCCCCCTGTAATTCCCTTGAAGTTTTAATTAAGATGTATGACATGTGACATTTGAAAATCAAATAAATGTCACATATTGCACATTTGTCTAAAAATGAGAGGGAATTGGAGGTGAATCAGTGATCCCATCCCATAGAAGGAAGTTTTGCCCTACTGGGTTAAGCTGAAGAGCCTGAAATACGAAAATGGTGGAATAGCGTTAGCGTGCATGGGTTTGGGCTAAAATCGAAGTCGTGTCTCAGAAAAGGGGCAGGGGGGAATGGATTAAGACATATATTGGAATTGCCACATGGTCTCAATAGAAGAATCCCATAATTTACCAATGCAATGGATTAAAATATGGATTGCATTATGACTCCACCAAAGGCAGAATATGCTAAGACATCATTGGTAACTTCACAACCAATATGGCTAAGGAGAATTTTAGAAGATGTTGGTGAGAAGCAAGAAGTTACTCCAATTTTGTATGGCAACAAATCTGCTGTTGTTATGTCAAAGAATCCAGTCTACTATAGTGGTACAAATAGTGGCGACTCCAGAATTTTTTTCTAGAGGGTTCAATAAGAAGAACTATTTTGGATAGGAGATAAATCTTGCGGTTTACGTGGTTTTTTTATTTAAATTTGTACATAGTACTAGTAAGAGAATAAATGATAAACTATAAGTTCTTTAGGCATATTGTTTCTTAATGCAATGAACATACTGATTATTGCTTCTAAGATTAAATATTAGAAATCATCTATTGTTTCTAAATACAATAAACATGTTAAGTATTATTGTTAAGTGAATTTTGCTTATTAAAGCTTAGAATGTTTTTATTTTTTAGTTTATGTCTATACTCTCACAATTATTTTATTTAACAATTCAACTTCACTTTGATAACAATTGGTCTTTGTAATTGTATTAAGAAAATTTTTGTGTTAACATTTGCTTTTATTTTCACTCAATCAATTTCCTATCCCACAACCCTAGACTTTTTTATTTTTTTTAAGAATCACCATCCATCTAATTGTTTGATTCTCTTTTAGTGTTAACATTTGTTACCCACTAATTGATTGCAGTCCCCACTCAAGAAATAACAAATTACAAGCATGTTCAAATTTAGCCACTCTAGTAACATATTTGGTCAAAGTATAAATTACTTGAGAATTATTATGTCCACAACATTTTCACAATAAATCTTATGTGCTAAGTTGTTACCGATTTTAATTTGAAACCACCATTGAAATTATTTTTTACCCAATAGTAATAGCTAGTAACAACCCGCTACTTAATTTTTTTTTTTTGTGTAAAAGTGCTATAAAAATGTTGTGAACATAGAATTTCTCAAATTAATTATAACATTATTTGCAAGAATAGATTGTTAATAGGGTCATCTTCAAGCTTATATCAATTGAGCCGAAAAAAAAAATTAGAGTCAGGGTGTTCAAATATTTATTTTAGGAAGTTAAAAGTTTCTCAAAACAAAAGATTTTTTTAAAAAAAATATTATATAAAAAAAATTTGGCCATCTTAGGGGGTTCATTTGAACCCCCTGAACTGAAGGTGGCGCTGCCCCTGGGTACAAAACATATTGCCATCAACTAGTATTCGTCGTTAGAAATAACGTTAAAAATGATGAGATTTATCGAATATAAAATATTAAAGACGGAAGATCAAGTAGTAAATATCTTCAGTTCTTCACCATAGTTCTACCAATAGATAAGTTCTAATACTTTCGAGAAATATTGACCCCACTCTACAAAGCATTAAATGGAAGCGTTAAAAGTCAATACTTTTGTAGTTTTCCATGCATGTGATTAGGGGTGTGCAAAAAACTGAGGAACCGAATGAACCGAGTCCAAAATTTCGGTTCGGTTTCGGTGTGGTTCGGTTTCGGTTTTATTTTTTAAAAACCGAAATTTTCGGTTTTGGTTTCGGTGCTGGATTTTTTAAAACCGAAACCAACCGAACTGACCGAAATGAATAAATAAATATATAAATAAATATTTATTTATGTATCTCTTACACGTAATTGGTCAGTGGCTTAGTGTTGTTCTCCTTGTGGTTTGGCTTCCTGATCCTAGGTTTGAGCCTTTGCGTGGGATGTGAGTATTTTTTGCTATTTAGTTTTTTTAAAACCCTAGTAGCAGCATAAATACGGAAATACCCCTGTTTGCTTTCCCTTCTCTTTTCTTCAGCAACCCCCTTCCCCCTTCCTTAATTTTTTCTCTCTTTTCTTTTCTTCAGCTTCCCTTCTCTTTTCTTCAGCCGCCCCCTTCCCCATTTTTTTCTCTCAATTTTTTCTTTCTCTCTCTCTACCCTTCTCGCTTCAATTTTTTCTCTCTACCCTTCGGTCCTTCCCCAATTTTCTCTCTAATCTCCGCCCTTCTCAATTCAGCCGCCTCATTCTTTTCTTTTCTTTTCGTTCTCTGAGTCCCATGGACCATGGCCATGCTTTTCTCTCACATATCTCTATTCTTTCTTCAATGCAAATTGAAAAATTACTACAGAGACATGGTGGTAGGCTCAAGCATGGTGGTAGGCTCCTGCTATGGTGCAGCAATGGTAAAGTTCTGTCTGGACCCTTTGTTAATTCAAAATATTTTCAATTTTTTGTTGGAATCTGTGTGTAATACTGTAAATTGTTGAACAAATATTCTTGGAAGTTTTTCTTTCTCTATCATTCTGATTTTTTTCAACAGCTCTTTCACTGTTGCTCTATTACTTTGTTTTTTATATGTGATTAAATTTAGGGATTTGAAAATCTCAATAACCCTCTCTTTGAAAAACCGAAAACCGACCGAAACCGATATACACCGAAACCGATTGATTTCCAGCCATTTCGGTCGGTTTTGGTTGAGAATTTCACAAACCGAATATTTCGGTTTCGGTTGGCCATACCCATACAAACCGACCGAAACCGAACCGAGCACACCCCTACATGTGATTATTTTCCATGTATAACAAACTTATGTCCTTTTTAGTCATTTACTTTCATGTAACTAGTTGGGTGCATGATGGACAAGTGTAAGGATACCATTTATGTTTGAAAAAGATATAAATCTACTTAGAGAAGTCTAGAATCAAGGATCTCCCAGGCTTTACTTTCCTGGAGTCAAGGATCTCCTAGACTTAGCTGCGCCATTCAAGGATGTACTTAGCTTTGCTGGAATAAAAGATCTCCTTAGCTTTGTTGGGATCGAGGATCTCCTAGGCTTTGCTGGGATCATGGAATTACTCCATTTTGCTAAATCCATGGGCAAAGCCAAGAAACTTGTCCATTTTACTAACCTGCGCCATATGATATTATTATCAAGTTGTTGCAAAATTATTTAGCCTCAAAATGTGAGTCAATTGCATTGCTACGTAATTTACATTTCATCAAGCCTCTTTAATTCGCTTACTTCTCTATTTTCTATTTCTTTTTAAACAAATGAAACAATATCATGATTTTTTTTTTAAAAAGAAAATAAATTGGCCCCCGAATGTGGGGCCATAGCTTTATTATGTAGCTCATACAATCTTCATTTCATCAATCTCTATATTTTTTTTATTTGCTCACTTCTCCATTTTTTTTAGCGATGAGACAATGTTATGATTATTTAAATATTACAACATGACCCTTTTTTTTTAAGAGAGTAGGGCAATGATCTATTATGTTCAAATTGTAAAAAGGAGAAAATAATGATGCATAAAACTTATCTTGTGTTGGGAAGTTCTTCAAAATTTCATATAGAGTCTCTTGGTGTGACATTCTTTGGAGGAACCCACACTTTAAGAAGAACTTTCCTTCCTCTTGGTGTTTCCTAGCTTTGGAGCCATGCTTGCGAATGGACTGCTTCTTCCCTCTCCTTTTTCCCAGTCCCCAGTGGAGTTGCCAAAATGTGAGGGTCCTTTTTTGGACAGTACCCTGGCCCAAGTAGAAACAAGGATCTTGGGCCCTTTACTTGTTGTTTGGTGGACTGGGCTTGGTTCACCGCAACTAAATGGGGGGGGGGGGGCTGATTACGAACCAAGTTGTGCGCAAGTCACATAAGTCTCCTCAAGACAAAAATGCGATTCCTCCTAAGTAATAAAATACCATTATAAGTGTTTTAGTGTCATAAAATGACCATTTACTCTTACAAAATAAGTAAAATAAGTATTCATAATATTCACAACAAGAAGGAGATTGAAATAGAGTATTTGAGGCTTATATTTTATTGTGTGGCCATTTAAAAGAATTCCTTCACTTGGTACCCCGAGAGTAAAATCGTGATACCCTGGGCGTGGAGTCATGGTTCCCAGGGGTACTAGGCCTATAAGAACCTAGAATACTGATTCTTTGAACTATATGATCTTTCTCCATGCTTATTATGCAATAGAGTTTTGTCATTTCCCTTTACCTCTATAAATCCTGCATAAGAACACACTATACAATACACATATCTTCAAATAATTGTTAGTTTCTTAGATTAGGATATTCATTTTAACACATATACAGATATGTAAATGAATTTCATAAGAATGATTCAACCACGAGGATCCTGGCCCCAATTCTTACAGACTTAGTGCTTTTGCACAAGACTTGTAGGATTTGGAACTCAAGTCCAAGTGGCTTTGCTTGGGCATTGCCTTCCAAGATAGTTAGGTGAGGAGGATTTTTGTGGGAGATAGTGATATTTGATGTGTGCATGTTTTGGAATATGTTTCTTTGGAGGCTAAGTGATATTTTGAATGATCTCAAGGATATGGGACAAATTCCTCCACCTTGACTCTCTTATTTTGTTTATGTCTTTCTCTTCCTTGCTGGGCTTTTAAAGCTCTAAGAATATGTGTTTTGAACATCTGAGCTCTTCTCCTGAATCCTCATTTTTCTCCCCTCCCAATCCCCTTTTTCTGCTATGTCTTGTGTTCCTTTCATAGCAAACCTGGTCTGGTACCCTGGGCGAGGACGTCCTAGGTTTGCTGGGTAAAACTATGTCCTCTGTGACCTAATAAGGTACATTGGACAGATGTTTAGCTTATTTAGGCAATTATAACTCAAAATGGGCATTTGACTTTAGGTATAAATGAAAGATTCCTTCTTGGAAAGTTAAAGGAATGGGTAGGCTGCTCAGTGTACTGTGATAACTTTGTTGAAAATGACAATTGAGAGGAAATTGTGGGGAGGTGTCATGCACATAGGGGAACTGAGTTTTCCATTGGTTCATGCATTCCAAGCAAATATATGAACCAAGGGAAAGCTTCAGGATCCTCCTTTCACCAAAAATCACTCCCATACCGACGAAACCATTCCTTCCTTACTATCCCCTCGGGATCCCACGGGATTGGACCATGGGTTACAAAGATAATACCTGGTTTTTTGTTGGATCCTCCTTTTAATTGGTTGTTGGTCTAGTATCTAGATTTCGTGTGAGTAGATGC